>NC_090267.1:455915557-456148057 GCF_040414725.1 Anabrus simplex | reverse complement strand
CATTGGGTTTGGGATACAACTGGGGAGAATGACCAGTACCTCGCCGGGGCGGCCTCACCTGCTATGCTGAACAGGAGCCTTGTGGAGGGATGGGAAGATTGGAAAGGAGAGGCAAGGAAGCGGCCTTAAGTTAGGTTCCATCCCGGCATTTGCCTGGAGGAGAAGTGGGAAACCACGGACAACCCACTTCCAGGATGACTGAGGTGGGAATCGAATCCACCTCTACTCAGTTTACCTCCCGAGGCTGAGTGGACCCGGTTCCAGCCCTCGTAACACTTTTCAAATTTTGTGGCAGAGCCGGGAATCGACCCGGGCCTCCGGGGATGGCAGCTAATCACACTAACCACTACACCACAGAGGCGGACTGAATTATAGTTACCTGAGAAATGATTTATTCAATTAGAATTAGAAATTTTTTCAAGAACTAATCAGTAAAATTACAGAGGAGTTAGAAGACGTATACGTGAACAGTTTTTTTAAAATGTTATTTGTCCGGGGCGTCGACCCATGTGGATCTTTTGCCCCTACTGGCACCATATTGTACGAACCTGTGTGTTATTGGAATGGCGGCAGTGTGGAATGTTGTGTGTGAGGACAAGAACATAAAGGACGTCACAAACACCCAGTCCCCAGGCCAGGGATATTAATCATTACAATTAAAAACCCTGACTTGGCCAGGAATCGAACCTGGGGCCGCTGGGTTACAGGCGGACTCGTTGCCCCCTACACCACGGGGCCGGGCATGTGAACAATTAAACTTGAGTGGGAAGCATACTGCAACACAAACTTATAATAAAGTTATTTGCTTTACGTCCCACTAACTACTCTTTTACGGTTTTCGGAAACGCCGAGGTGCCGGAATTTAGTCCCGCAGGTGTTCTTTTACGTGCCAGTAAATCTACCGACACGAGGCTGACGTATTTGAGCACCTTCAAACACCACCGGAGTGAGCCAGGATCGAACCTGCCAAGTTGGGGCCAGAAGGCCAGCGCCTCAACCGTCTGAGCCACTCAGCCCGGCTCAACACAAACTAACGATATTTAAAATATATCTCTCATATTTTATTATTCTAATGGTTTCTGTTAACCAAGGCTTGAAAAAATATAGTCTTTATATTAACGTTCGTAATTTTCTGGCTGGAGGCACCTTTTAAATTAATGTCGAGAATTCAAACCACCGCGAAGTACTGCGACTATTCTACTGCAATATTAAAATTCATACGACACAGTATCCCACATTATTTGTTTAACTTTCGCTACAAACATACAGCTCAAAGGCCGTTTAGATTCGAAGTGGCCCCAATGAGCATTCAAGTTACCAGAAGTATTCCCAAGTCTGTAAGTCATGCTGTGAAACTGAGCAAAGTTGTATATGCTCATTAGTATTCAGAGCTGGACAAACTTTGTTTGTTGTCATATTGAGTCGACTTGAAAACTAATGGAAAGTTAAGCATCAAGTTTAATAGTTCAGAAGGCTGATGACAAAGTGATATGGGGAGAAGATGAAATGGAAGTACAAGAACAAATCACTGTACGGGATTAACGGACAGAGGAATATGGAATGAAAATAAGTGTGGAGAAGAATAAAATATTAGTGTATTCGGGAGATAGTGGGTTCGAACACCACTGCCAGCAGGCCTGAATATGGTTTTCAGTGGTTTCCCATTTTCACACCAAGCTGTACCTTAATTAAGGCCACGGCTGCTTCTTTCTTAATCCTAGCTCTTTCCTGTCCCATCGTCGCCATAAGACCTATCTGTGTCGGTGCGACGTAAATAAAATAGCAAAAAAAAAATATTAGTGATGAGAGGTAATAGAGAAGACAGAGGGAATAATGAAGTAAACAAAAGACCATTAGAAGTCGTGAAAAATCTTCAAATATTTGGGGAGTATATTTGCAGAAGATAGGAGAATAAACGAAGAAATTGGAAAGAGAATCGAACAAGCCAATGGATTTTACGAATGTGCGAGAGGTATATTGTAGAACCAGGACGTCACAGAGAAAGGCAAGACAAGTCTGTACCCTATGTATTATGTATGTTGGGTATTCAGCCCGAATGGCTGGTTAGGTCCTCTACAGCTCCACCAACAGCTGCCAGATAGCCTAGGTGTCACTGAAGAGGCATACTAGAGGGAGTGAGGTCATTTCCCGTTGCTTTCCCCACTGAGCCAGAAGTTGCTATAACATACCAGTCTGCCAAGTCCACTGAAATGCATTCACCAACCGACCCTATGAGCAATATTTTCCCACCATTCATAACAGGGACTGGCTGCATAAGGAACGGTATTGCTAGAATCGCTGATACTTCGGTCACTTTCATATCGCCAAAGCCAAGACATAATGCACTGTAAACACTACATCCTGCCAACAAAGATATATTCTATGTATTACACACCAATTTTAATATACGCAGTGGACAGATGGACAACAATAAAAACATAAGAAAGCAGAATCCAAGCAACCGAGATGAAATTCCTTAGAGGAATAATTAGAGAGACACAAAGGGATAAGATCAAATGTAGAAATCAGAGGGGGAATTTGATTTTTTTTTTCCTCTGTGTCGCACCGACACAGGCAGGTCTTATGGCGACGATGGGTTGGGAAAGGGCTAACAGTGGGAAGGAAGCGGCCGTGGCCGTAATTAAGGTACAGTCCCAGCATTTGCCTGATGTGAAAATGGTAAACCACGAAAAGCCCATCTTCAGGGCTGCCGACAGTAGGTTTCGAACCCACTATCTACCGAATGCAAGCTCACTGCTGCGCGGGAATTCGATTCTCTAAACTGCAAGACAAGATAGAGACCAGTAAGCTGAAATGGTACGGACACATGATGAAAATGGAATAAGATAGAGTTCCAAAGCGAGTATTTACAAAGAAACTGATAGGAAGAGGACAACGGGGAAGCCCAGACAGAGGTGGATAGATGCGGTGAAGGAGCGTATAGAGAAGAGAGGAGTAAAGGTAGAACTAGTGGAGGAAAGAAGGGAGTGGTGGAGAGATAGAGAACTGTGGATGTCATTGATTCACAATACGATCCAGAATATTGGAAACGGTAAATAAAGAAGACGAAGAAGAAGTTCCGCAGTCTATTAATGCAAGACGTAGCAATAGCCTAAGAAATCTGCTTGTAAGACTTCCGTCAGAAAACACGATATTATTATTTTCCTCTGTAGATCAGTGCAAGGGTGCAGACCACCGGATTACGAGATCGCGTGTTGAAATCCGACAGACATATGGCTCGTCTGGTTGCCATGATCGTTAACGGGTCAAATCTACAACGGCCTGACACCACACTCAGCTGGTTCGAGTCCCGTTGGTAGTGGTATATACACTGACTGACAGAGCAAATGCAACACCAAGAAGGAGTGGTCAGAACTTTATGCCAATTGCAGGGTAGACTGACGTCACTGAGGTATGCTCATGATGTGAAATGCGCCGCTGTGCTGCGCACGTAGCGAACGATAAATGGGACACGGCGTTGGCGAATGGCCCACTTCGTACCGTGATTTCTCAGCCGACAGTCATTGTAGAACGTGTTGTCGTGTGCCACAGGACACGTGTATAGCTAAGAATGCCAGGCCGCCGTCAACGGAGGCATTTCCAGCAGACAGACGACTTTACGAGGGGTATGGTGATCGGGCTGAGAAGGGCAGGTTGGTCGCTTCGTCAAATCGCAGCCGATACCCATAGGGATGTGTCCACGGTGCAGCGCCTGTGGCGAAGATGGTTGGCGCAGGGACATGTGGCACGTGCGAGAGGTCCAGGCGCAGCCCGAGTGACGTCAGCACGCGAGGATCGGCGCATCCGCCGCCAAGCGGTGGCAGCCCCGCATGCCACGTCAACCGCCATTCTTCAGCATGTGCAAGACACCCTGGCTGTTCCAATATCGACCAGAACAATTTCCCGTCGATTGGTTGAAGGAGGCCTGCACTCCCGGCGTCCGCTCAGAAGACTACCATTGACTCCACAGTCCACAGCATAGACGTGCACGCCTGGCATGGTGCCGGGCTAGAGCGACTTGGATGAGGGAATGGCGGAACGTCGTGTTCTCCGATGAGTCACGCTTCTGTTCTGTCAGTGATAGTCACCGCAGACGAGTGTGGCGTCGGCGTGGAGAAAGGTCAAATCCGGCCGTAACTGTGGAGCGCCCTACCGCTAGACAACGCGGCATCATGGTTTGGGGCGCTATTGCGTATGATTCCACGTCACCTCTAGTGCGTATTCAAGGCACGTTAAATGCCCACCGCTACGTGCAGCATGTGCTGCGGCCGGTGGCACTCCCGTACCTTCAGGGGCTGCCCAATGCTCTGTTTCAGCAGGATAATGCCCGCCCACACACTGCTCGCATCTCCCAACAGGCTCTACGAGGTGTACAGATGCTTCCGTGGCCAGCGTACTCTCCGGATCTCTCACCAATCGAACACGTGTGGGATCTCATTGGACGCCGTTTGCAAACTCTGCCCCAGCCTCGTACGGACGACCAACTGTGGCAAATGGTTGACAGAGAATGGAGAACCATCCCTCAGGACACCATCCGCACTCTTATTGACTCTGTACCTCGACGTGTTTCTGCGTGCATCGCCGCTCGCGGTGGTCCTACATCCTACTGAGTCGATGCCGTGCGCATTGTGTAACCTGCATATCGGTGTGAAATAAACATCAATTATTCGTCCGTGCCGTCTCTGTTTTTTCTCCAACTTTCATCCCTTTCGAACCACTCCTTCTTGGTGTTGCATTTGCTCTGTCAGTCAGTGTATTTTTTAGTCACTAGATTGCGTTCCAAAGGCCTCTGTTCAATTCCAAACACCTCTCCGCAGCGTTCACATAAGGTTAGGGCATACAATGCTGCTGACGGGGATTCGTCTGTCGGATGGAGACATTAAGCCTTGAGTTGACACCCTAGATGTTATTCGACAGAAGCAGAAGGACGGCAGAAGTCTATACGATACTCATGTCGTTCGACGTGGGCATGTAAAAGATCTATGATGATTCGTTTGGTGTTTACCCGACAAAATTAAGGCGAAGACCATCCAACAGTAATTCGTTCCCCTGCCATCTGGTGGAGTAAACCGGAAAGCCGAAATTGACAGGCAGGCAACCTATATGGCGTCAAATAAAAATATATTCATACGGTAGCTGAAGCTACACGATTATTATTATTATTATTATTATTATTATTATTATTATTATTATTATTATTTCTCCGTTAGAGTCTTAAGGACCACGTGACAACTTCAATGCTTTTATTCTTCACTGTTCCTTCTTTCTTAAATACTCTTCCATCTGCTCACTATGTCTCCTTTCCTTATCCTCGGACCATTTTGAGCCTGTTTCCTTTCCCTCGCTACCTTGGAATCCTTCCATTTTTAACACTTTCTTTCTAAAAATCTCTCTCTCGATTGCTCTTTCTTCTCTTATATTATTTCTTTCGAAAACTTTCTAGAGTTCATGAATTCAAGTTGTTGTTGACTTCTTGTTGCAAAGAAATTATAAGTTTTGTTTGGTTAACCTATTGTCATCTATTCTGTACAAATGTCCAAAAAATATATCAATCCCCTCTTCCGCATTGTTTCTGTTATGTTTTCTATGTTCCGGTATATCTGATTATTATTTCTTGATTTCCAGAGTTCTGTAGTTCTTAGCGGACGGAGTTTTCTCCGCATAACTTTTCTTTCCAGTACTTGCAATTTATTATTATTATTATTATTATTATTATTATTATTATTATTATTATTATTCAGATATTCAATTGTGCAACGTCGAGTATAGAAGGCAAGCGCACCACCTCAGTAACTCCACTATCCAGATCAGCCAAACAAGTGAGGAGGTAGCCTACTGGAATTACCACCAACGAAGATACAGCAAAGCCATACACCAGCTTCCTTCCACGGCTTCTTCCAGCGTGTGGTATTTTACCATTATCCAGTCTGTGTGAAATAGGGTAATGATGTAGATGTTGATTCCCATAGGGAACCTAAAATATTTGTCCTGAATGAGTAAATTTATAATACCAATATAATGGGACTTAGCACACCACCCAAGACGCATTTGATCATTTGATTGCCAGGCAGGCATCAATTTTTGGAAATGAGACATAGCTCTCATAGTGCATTGGCACTGCTGGTGGCTTCAAGTAGCCTATGCAGTGGCCTCCACGGTATGCACTAGCCTTGCGTCTTGGGTGGTGTGCTAAGTCCCAACTGATGAGCCTAACTTAGCACACGAGGGCGAAACGCAGGCAACCAAGAATGAGTTAGCTGGAAAATTTATAATGTCCAATAACGGACCATTATATTGGTATTATACACTGACTGACAGAGCAAATGCAACACCAAGAAGGAGTGGTTCGAAAGGGATGAAAGTTGGGGAAAAACAGAGACGGCATGGACGAATAATTGATGTTTATTTCAAACCGATATACAGGTTACACAATGCGCACGGCATCGACTCAGTAGGATGTAGGACCACCGCGAGCGGCGATGCACGCAGAAACACGTCGAGGTACAGAGTCAATAAGAGTGCGGATGGTGTCCTGAGGGATGGTTCTCCATTCTCTGTCAACCATTTGCCACAGTTGGTCGTCCGTACGAGGCTGGGGCAGAGTTTGCAAACGGCGTCCAATGAGATCCCACACGTGTTCGATTGGTGAGAGATCCGGAGAGTACGCTGGCCACGGAAGCATCTGTACACCTCGTAGAGCCTGTTGGGAGATGCGAGCAGTGTGTGGGCGGGCATTATCCTGCTGAAACAGAGCATTGGGCAGCCCCTGAAGGTACGGGAGTGCCACCGGCCGCAGCACATGCTGCACGTAGCGGTGGGCATTTAACGTGCCTTGAATACGCACTAGAGGTGACGTGGAATCATACGCAATAGCGCCCCAAACCATGATGCCGCGTTGTCTAGCGGTAGGGCGCTCCACAGTTACGGCCGGATTTGACCTTTCTCCACGCCGACGCCACACTCGTCTGCGGTGACTATCACTGACAGAACAGAAGCGTGACTCATCGGAGAACACGACGTTCCGCCATTCCCTCATCCAAGTCGCTCTAGCCCGGCACCATGCCAGGCGTGCACGTCTATGCTGTGGACTGTGGAGTCAATGGTAGTCTTCTGAGCGGACGCTGGGAGTGCAGGCCTCCTTCAACCAATCGACGGGAAATTGTTCTGGTCGATATTGGAACAGCCAGGGTGTCTTGCACATGCTGAAGAATGGCGGTTGACGTGGCATGCGGGGCTGCCACCGCTTGGCGGCGGATGCGCTGATCCTCGCGTGCTGACGTCACTCGGGCTGCGCCTGGACCCCTCGCACGTGCCACATGTCCCTGCGCCAACCATCTTCGCCACAGGCGCTGCACCGTGGACACATCCCTATGGGTATCGGCTGCGATTTGACGAAGCGACCAACCTGCCCTTCTCAGCCCGATCACCATACCCCTCGTAAAGTCGTCTGTCTGCTGGAAATGCCTCCGTTGACGGCGGCCTGGCATTCTTAGCTATACACGTGTCCTGTGGCACACGACAACACGTTCTACAATGACTGTCGGCTGAGAAATCACGGTACGAAGTGGGCCATTCGCCAACGCCGTGTCCCATTTATCGTTCGCTACGTGCGCAGCACAGCGGCGCATTTCACATCATGAGCATACCTCAGTGACGTCAGTCTACCCTGCAATTGGCATAAAGTTCTGACCACTCCTTCTTGGTGTTGCATTTGCTCTGTCAGTCAGTGTAAATAGGGTAATGTCATTGTGTACAGCCGTTTACCTACACTAGGACCAAATTCTTGTGGCTCCAATGAGTTTCGATATTTGCATAAAATATCTTTACTACATATCCTTTTTTTTTTGTTTTGTTTTACTAGTGGCGTTCGACCTTGGAAGACCAAACGGCCAGTATTTACACACTGTGAGAGAGCATATATTTTTTAGATCTTCGTGATTGAAAAAGAGTCAGAACTTAATACCACAGTCTGATAAATATTGACAAATTACAGCGCTTAATTGTGGAGTTACGTGTGATATGAGGGTGACAATTGAGATCGGCAGCGGGGTATTTAACTTCACTAAAGAAGAGTGCAGATGGTTCTGCTGTTGGGAGTACTTCTTACATGATAGTAGGATGTGGTTCAAGTAGGCTATTTCTCCTGGTTCTTCTGGGTAGTGAGGGGTGTCCAATATCTTGACCCCACGGAGATAACTCGGACAGCATCCATGATCCAGACGCATTCTTCAGGTATCTTCATGTTAATTTCAAATTCTTGAACCAGACTTGCGTTGAGGTGGTGGGCTGAATTCCAGCATAGTGCTTTCCTCTTGCAAGCGGTGACGTTTCCCGGTGCTCAGACCATTCCCTGTAGGCCTGTTGCTTGCTTGTGGGTAGGAAATCAGAATATGGTAACACTTTGTAGAGGCAGTGTTCACATGTTATGGCTTCTTTCACTACATATCCTTGTATTTCTACGGATAGAGAACTAATATATACTTCTGTACTCAACTATCTCTATAATCTGTCACCATCCGAGTCCGTGGCGTATTGGTTAGCGTTATTTTCTGCCATCCTTTGATGCTTGGGTTCGATTCTAGGTAGACCAGAAATTTAACATTGGCAAGAGGGCTGGTATGCGGTTAAAATGGTACATGCACGTCATCAAATCTCCATTGGGGGTGTGCTTGATTAAGAGCTGCGCCAACTCAGGACGAGGACACGAAATTTACTGTTATTCTGTCCCCGAATTACCATAAACTTTCCAGAATTTTGTAGATTTGAATTCGAGAATCTTCTAGAAATGTGTGAGATAAGAACAACGCTTACCCTGAGCAAGAGATACGGAGGCGTCCTGGTACTCTAGTCTCGAGTTGTAAATCAGATGACTTCATTTGTGATTCTGAATGGTGACCAGCAGTAAGCCTCGATCCTAAACTGAGTCTATTGTCGCGGCCACCAAATTAGGCGGGTGAGGAAAACTGCGCTGTCGTCAGATATGGGGACAGCAAAGCGACAGATGGTCGAGAGTCGCTTACTTCCGTGCATGGATTGGCAACGCTGATCGTGCAGTGCTGTCTACTAGTAGTTGAAGCCCATCCACTCCAGGCCACCTTACCCGAGTCATTCCCTGTCATGCAGCTGTTGAGCTCGCACCGAAATGGCAGTTAAAATGGATAGTGAATATGAATTGATTTGGGCTGAAGTCAACAGAGAAGTGGCAGAGAGGACCAAGACATTCAAAATAAAGGACGTAGAAAAACTCACGTCAGAAGCCATCGACCGTGTGACTGCTGCAGATAGGGAAAAGTGCTTTAATCGCGCGGAAATTCTTCAAACAGACGATTGGGCCAAGGAAATAGTAAGGGACTAAAGAATGGAGCCATTCATCATCAGTATAAATGACGACTCGACAGATAGTGAGATGTGTGATGACAGTGAGTAAGAAATCTTAGACTGCCTTGAAGCTAGAAACCGATTCTTAATTCATTGTAAATTAATGTTAACCTATTCTTTAAAGTAGGTCTTTTTCCATGTTACTCAGTACAATTTACAGTATTCAAATATTTAAAGTTATAATGTAATAAAACTGATACTGATTAATACGTAATCCGAAAGTATTTACGGCATCCTGCAGCCTGTGCTGGCGCGCGCGCCACGAACTGCCTCAGCCAGCGACATTTACATGATCGCTTTCCGGGCCATTTTCCAGGAAAATTACAAGACTCACAGAAATATGTTTCAGATAAAAAAATACAAGTCAGGCAATTTTTTACATTTTTCCCTCAGACAAAATGTTATTGGCTGAAGAACTAAAAACTTGGCCGCTTACTGAAATTTTCAATACATGATTCTACGGATTTAAATTTACTCGTTCAAGATTTTATTTTTAATAATTATTTGAAGTGGTATATGGAAAATAGTTACACCATTGAAATCAGCAGTCTTTTCCGAAGCTTATAGTATAGTTTGTTTTGAAACATTGTATGAAGTAACATCAGGAGCTTGAGAGAGAACAACTTGCTTCGCGCTCCGAAATGATGTGTTCAGTTAGACATTTCTTCGCCAGTTGCTACATAACCTTGGCAACAGCGTAATTTCTCTGACCCGCCTAATTTGGTGGCCGCGACAGTAAGTATTCTGCAGTTTCCACAATAACATTCCGAAGATGACGTTGAAGAAAATGAAGTCATGCAATTGCAAATATAGTAAAGCATGACGACCTTTCTTCCTGAATCTCGAAGTTCATTTTTCTTTCCTTGCGTTGTAGGCCTATGTAAAGAATATCTGTAATGTTATATGCTATATAAATAAATAGAATAAAGTCAAATACAGCTTCGAAAGTATGCAAGGGGAAATATTGCGCGTTGATATACACAGAAATTAATTGGAACAGTTCCACTGAATTGGAGTTCAATAATGAGTTTGCTACGAGCGGTGAAAACATTCGCTGAATACAGTCTGATTCTATAATAATTATTAACTAAATCATGCTGCTTCACTAATAAGTATTTGACGATAAACACACCAGTGCTAGATACGGTGAATATACAGTCTCGTTATTTTTACCTCGCAATCAGCACTGTATGAACCAATGGTCATGGCTGTAACATCCTTGTCGCATTGCAGATTGAATAGCAGATATGCTGTTGTAGCATCAGTGATTGTTTCATTTCTGGAGCTTGGGAAATCGTGGTTCGATAGTCATGTCTACTTAGCGCATGTGAAAACTACCTGATAACCTGTTTGGATGTCCATACTGGAGCGCTCTCTCTCCCTCTCTATTTGAATATTTTGATATTATAATAATTTAGTTAGCGTGTTCATAAAACTGTATATGATTACATTAGGACACTACATAAAGGGTATACTCAGCCGTAGTGGCATGTAAATGATCAATAAATTCAATTCAATTCAATTCAAGTCAAATTCAGCCGCCGGGCTCAGCCTTATCTGAGTGTTTTTTCTTTCACTATCATGCTCCATGGGCTTATAAACTGGGAGCGTGAGTTGGAGATCACGGGGCCCTTAGCTGAGTCCTGGCATTGTTTCCCCTTACTTGTGCCAGGCTCATCACTTTCATCCATCCTGTCCGACATCTTTTGGCCAACGCTTGTTGTTTACCGACCCATACTGTATTATCATTGGAAGCCTATTGAGTCTTTCATTTTCACGCCCTTCGTGGCTACTGCCTTTCTTTCGCCGATACCGTCATTTTTCGAAGTGTCGGATCCCTCACATAAATTTCTCTCTGATTCAAGGGAATAGAGGATGATTGCCTAGTTGTACTTCCTTTTAAAACAATAATCACCACGATCACCACTTTATAGTGTTTACATTTTTTACTTTTTGTGGGGGATAATGCGGCCAAACATAAACCCAACCATTCTATCCTACCACCGAAGTTACGAATAGTGTAATTCTATCTATTCAGAGGAGTTCGGAGATAGTTATTTCCTATTGAAATGAATAGAACTCTTTAACATCTGATCAGTGGTATTTCTTCTCTTGTGGAGAAAGGCTGATTGTCGAAAAGTCTGAAATAATCACCTTCAGAATTGTCCCCGAAATTGCCATCTTCTTACTTTGAATGACATACAGTAGCGTGGGTTATGTCTCTCTGACTACTTTTACGGGATTTCGGAGATGTCAAGGTGGTGGAATTTTCTTCCGCGCGTGTTACTTAACGTGCCCGTAAATCTACCGACTCTTAGGGTGACGTATTTAAGATCCTTCAAATACCACCTGAGCCAGAATCGAACCTGTCAACTCTAGCTCAGAAAGCTAGCGCTCTACCGTATGAGCTATTCAGCCAGGCAAATGAACCTGGGTTTTAATCTCCCATTACGTAAACTGGTAAAATAGAAATTTAACGTAACTCCACAGTATTTTTATACTGATCGCAATGAGTTTAAATTAATAATAAAATAAATTCTTGAAACTTTAAACGCAATTCGAATTCCCATAAATACATTTTTGGGTCAAGGTAAATCATTATCAATGCAAGATTAAGGGTAAGGGTACGTTTCGTCTCTGTGTTACGCAGAATAAAATGTACTTTAGATATTAGTTTCAATCCTCGAACATGTAAGACGGAACTACTGCATCAACACGAACACAATCAGAACTCCAATAGCCTGTGGTAACCTCAAGTACTGTAGAGGAATACTAAATAATCCAGGGCAGAGGTGCTTTAAGCTCTGTCCTAGGGCTTCAGTGAAGGAGGGTGCTTTATCAAACAGGCGAAACTCTCAGGGCGAGAAGAAAAGTATCAGTATTGTGTTATTTTCAAAGAAAAACAAAACGTCCATCAAACGAGGCACTATAGTCCACCCAATTTCAACACAAACTACGATTTAAAGCAATTATACAAATATATTGCAGTACCGTACGTTCGAAATATGAACACATTCACGATATTCCATGCAAAGGCGCTGAATTATTTTATTCAATGTTGTACATATGCTGTAATTAAGCATGCAGTTACTATGTTAACATGTAGATCACGCGGCAAACGCCAGTGATGCAGACATATAACGTGCTAAAAATTAAATTTCCTACGGTTTAGGTTGACTGCATTTCTAACCCAGCCCGTTCCTCTAAGAGATCGGGTATGAAACGAGATGAATCTTTGTAGCGAGTTTTAGGACCGGATGCCCTTCCCGAATTCAACCTCGAGGAGTTGGTGAAATATGATAGCAGGAAGGGACAGTGTGAAATCTGGTGCCGGCACATAGTCTACTCATGTCGAGTACCACCAAGGGGTCTGCTCAAGGATTAACGTCTCCATTCGACGGACTGATAACTTCCCTCCGCAACAGTTTGCACTTGAGTGACTGTCACGCAGATCCGTTGTCTGGCAGCTCTAGCTTGTCAAAGTGTTGGCGCGCATGCGTCCTTGCCTGTGGGGTCCGAACCTGGGAAGTTGAGTGTGTGACACAGCCTCCTTGTCACAGCAGAGCGACTAGTACGCTTTTCTAATTAGTTTTACATTGTGAATTTGGTAATGCTCTCTTCAGGAGTCCGCTTTCTATGCTATCATATGATGATAAAGTAAAACAGTTAGGTAGGCCCATACCAAAATAAAAATTATGTACAAAAAAGTACTAAATTTGATAGATGGTGAACTTACTTTTGTATATCAAGTTCTTTTTCAACGTGTGACCAATAGGGCGTTGACTGTAATATGAAGGAGAGCATCACTTTATTGGGGGATGTGCGCTGTGTTACCAAGTCAATAATTAAGAAATCATCAGCCGATCACCAATAATGCGAGAACAATTAATTTTAATTCGATTGGTAGAATTTAGTTATATTATTATATATATATATATATATATATATAATTCGCTGGGGCCATCAAGGACCACGTTAAGTCTTGTTGCATTTGACACTGAACTTGGCCTTCTTTAGAGCCCAAATTTCCCTCATTCTTTGTGAGTGGGCCTGCTTACGCTCCTCTGTCCAAGGGGCACCGTGTCTTCTCTTCGGTTGCTCGTCTCGGTTTAGCCCGTTCGTCAATATTTTCTTGCGGAAGAGATCTCTGTTAAAGGCGTCTTCAGCTGAGATATGTAGCATTTGCAGGTCTTCTTTGGTATTTCTAAACCAGGGAATTGTGGTTTTGGGGTTGGAATCAAAAAAGTGAAAGATTTCTTTAGTTAAATTTCTTCTGTCCATTCTCTTCAGATGACCGTAAAATCGTGCCCGTCTTTTTCTGATTGTGTCGGTAATTTTCTCTATTTTGCTGTAGACTTCCTTGTTGGATCTCTTTTGATGGATTCCATTTCTGTACTTTGATCCCAAGATTCCTCTCACAATTTTGCGTTCTCTTTTCTCCAGTTCTTCAAGGAGTCCTTTGTTGGCATTTAGAGACAGGGTTTCGGCTGCATATAGAACTACTGGCTTCAGAACTGTTTCATAGTGACGTATCTTGGTGTTTTGGGAAAGGCATTTTTTGTTGTAGATTGTGCGGGATGTTTGGTAGGCTATTTCCAGTTTGCGTACTCGCTCCTGAAGTGCTTCTTTGTCCAGTCCATTTTTCATGATGATCTCACCCAGGTATTTGAATTTGTCTACTCGGGTGATGTCCCCGTATTTTGTATGGAGTTTTGGTGGAGCCTCTTCGATGTTAGTCATTACTTGTGTTTTCTCAAACGATATCTGCAAACCAGTTTGTTCGGCAATTTCCTTTAAAATTTCAACTTGAGCTCTAGCGGTTTCTATGTCGGTTGAGAGAACAGCAATATCATCGGCAAATGCTAAGCAGTCTGTTGCGATCCCCTTGGATTTGGTTCCTATTCTCAATGGACTGTAGTTGGTTTCCTGTAATCTCACCCGCCAGGTTCTGATGATCTTTTCAAGAACACAGTTGAAGAGTATCGGGGATAGCCCATCACCTTGTCAGACTCCTGTTTTGATGTCAAAGGAATGCGAGAGATATCCGTGGAACTTCACCTTGGATTTTGTATTGGTCAGGGTGGCTCTAATTAATGCCAGCAGTTTCAAATCAACTCCAAATTCATTTAAGATGTTTAGCAGGACTTCCCGGTCAATGGAGTCGTATGCTTTTTTAAAGTCCACAAAGACAGACACATACTGCTTGGACCTTAGTGTACAATATCTGATGATCGTTTTGAGATTTTGGATCTGTTCAGCTGTTGAGCGACCTTTTCTGAACCCTCCTTGGTATTCACCTATTTGATGTTCGACTTGTGCTTCCAAACGCTCCAGGATGGCAAGTGATAGAATTTTGTAAGTCACGGGTAACAAAGATATTCCTCTGTAGTTGTTGATGTTCTTCATGCTGCCTTTTTTGTGTAATGGATGGATCAAAGCTATTTTCCAATCTTCGGGTAGGGTCTCCTTGTTCCAAATTTCTTCTATTTGCTTTTGCAAGATATCAAGTGATTCTTCTGGGGCATATTTCCATAGTTCTGCTACTACTGAGTCTTCCCCCGGCGCTTTGTTATTTTTGAGACGGGCAATGTGGCGCTTGATTTCATCTCTGTCGGGTGGTCTGGAATCTGGGTATCTGAGTAAGGGTTCCTTGGTCTCAATGGCGCTTTGCGGTTTAGAGCAATTAAGTAAATTCTTGAATTAATCTGCCAGAATGCTGCAATTTTCTTCATTTGACGTCGCCAGTGTGCCGTCCGTTCGCTCAAAGCATAGAGATGGTGGTTTATAGCCAGTGAGTTTGCGTTTGAAGGTTCTGTAAGTACTCTCTGCTTTCATTCTTCCTAAAGTTTTGTTCTATCTTTTCAATGAGAGATTTTTCGTATTTACGTTTCTCAGTTCTGAACACCCTAGCTTATTATTATTATTATTATTATTATTATTATTATTATTATTATTATTATTATTATTATTGGTGGGCCTCCGTGGCTCAAGCGGTAGCGCACCGGCTTCTCACCGCTGGGTTCCGTGGTTCAAATCCCGGTCACTCCAGTGAGATTTGTGCTGGACAAAGCGGAGTCGGAACAGGGTTTTCTCCGGGTAACTCTGGTTTTCCCTGTCATACTTCATTCCAACAACACTCTCCAATATCATTTCATTTCATCTGTCATTCATTAATCATTGCCATTTTCATTATTATTATTATTATTATTATTATTATTATTATTATTATTATTACCCCTGGTTGTCATCTGTCGCCACTGTCCAAATTCGTTAAAAACCTCGATAATTATCATTCTGTATATTAATGGATTTTTTTAAACAGATATCTCCTTGCAGATGAGGTGAACATCCACGCTTGTATTACATATCTGTTTGAACTGGATGGCAGTAAATGTACTTGATGGTACTCAGAATCCCAGGGGTGACCCTCGCTAACGGAGGTATTATTTATTTACGGCCAGAGCTTGTACTTCTCTGTCTGCTATCATCACTACTGGTGACCACAGCTCGCACCCTTCTAATTGCGTTAATCACAACTCCAGCTTTCAGCTAATGGGGCGGCGATGTTCTATTCATCTTTGTTCGAGCTCCCCATTAGATGAATGTGATCTATACAAACCAGGTCAGCCACATTGACTTAAAAGCCATTGGAGGATCATTTCAGTTCCGCAAACTCACACAAGGAAGCTATTCATAGAAAAAAGGAAAATGCTCACAGGTTGCAAGGCATAAATAATGATCCAGAGGCTTTCTTTTCTGTTTTTCTCTGACTGCTACATCGTTAGTATTTTCCTTTCTTTGTCATCAGTCTTTGGACTGGTCTGATGCAGTTCACCAATCCATCTCGTCTTTCTCTATCTCAACCCACTCTTTCAGTTAATCTACAAACTAACTTTTCCACTACAGACCGCCCGGCTCTCCAGACTCAACCTGCCGCTAATCTCTCGTAGCGAACCAGGCCAGCTCTCCGTGCTCACCTCTGTCATCACTCATCAGTATATCACGCATATCACCTCACCATGGCTTATGGTCGTAATATTGAAAGATGCGTTCTGGAAATTTTTAGAGAAAAGTCCGTTTGCTGCCTACCTGGTTGGGGAGAAGTGAGTAGAGGTATGGTTGCCAAGGAAACGTGGACATACCCACTGCGGTTGCCATGGAGATAAGCCTACTTGCTGGGTCGTGTTGGTTGAATTGCTAAATCTCTCACTTCTGAGTTGTGTACAACAGAACACAGCGGTCTGAACGAATGAACAAGTGAGCCGTGGGGAGGAGAAAAGAATGCAGGAATGTGGCAACACCGTGCAATGCTCCTCCCTCCAGCCCTATCCGTTAAAACAATTCATTTAATATTACGAGTATACAATAGGTATAGTCCTTACAATTTCCTCGTTAACGACCAGCACGCTTCTGAAGCTTAGCTGCCCCGCTGTGTTTAAATTCCTTGTCCGTGGAGTGGCAGGATTTCCCCAACTCCAGACACAGCAGTGCCGACTCTTCGTTTAAACTACTTAGCCTCTGAGAGCGAGCAGCGAGACTGGGCAGAACTGCGCGCAGCTGTGCAGCACTGGAGACCTGACAAGTGAGTCGGCTCCAGGACCGGCACGCTTTTGACGTATTCCACATGGTCTGTCACTGACAAAGCAAGCATGCTATTGGTCAAGAGCAATCTGCTATTGGTCAAAATGGAGGCGACTGTAGACAGTCATAAATCTGGTTACTGTCGGGGGAGTTACTGATTAATATTTAAGTCGCCGGACATTCAACGAGAACACTAAGAGAACTTTTTTTTTTTTGCGCTAGTTGCTTTACGTCGCACCGACACAGATAGGTTTTATGGCGACGATGGGACAGGGAAGGGCTAGGAGTGGGAAGGAAGCGACCGTGGCCTTAATTAAGGTAAAGCCCCAGCATTTCCTGATATGGAAATGGGAAACCACGGAAAACCATTTTCAGGACTGCCGACAGTGGGGTTCGAACCTACTATCTCCCGAATAATGGATACTGGCCGCTCTTAAGCGACTGCAGCTATCGAGCTCGATACTAAGAGAACTATATACGTTGTATAATCATTAAGTTCGTAGACTAGCCGTCTAGTGACTGTGTGATGTACTACAGCGGAGAGTTTGCACCACACGATGTTGCCATGAAAGTTCTTCGCTAGTTCCAGCAAGAGGCAGCTCCGTGCATACAGTATAAGCAGAACTACGGTCTCTGTTGTCAGGGGCGGAACTTGAGGATGTCGTAGGTTGAGCAACTGGCAAATTTCAAATGACGGAAAAAAGACGTGAACACATCTGGTGGTGGTGGTGGGGAGACGTGGCCCTGAGATTAATTTCAGAGGGCACAGGTGACCGGGCATAGAGCTAACTATACTCTACACCACTTAACGTCGAAGTTACAGATAGGCTAATATGTTTGTTGGAGATTCAGCCGAAAAGGTTGGTTTAATCCTCAACAGCTATGCAATCATCTGTCACTGATGATCTAGGCGTTACTGAAGGCGCATACTCAAGAAATGAGGAGTTGGTAGCTCCCCGTTACTTTCCTCAGATAGGCTAGTGGAAGATATTAATTTCCATTCCTTCATGGCCAGTGAGGAGATGGATTTCCTTTTTTATTTTAACAAATTTTAACAAATTAATCACTATAATACCATTATATAATTTACTGCCTTATAAATAAATAAATAAATAAATAAATAAATAAATAAATAAATAAATAAATAAATAAATAAATAAATAAATAATATAAGGGAGACAATAGGGTACTACTGGACAATGCCATCACTGTCCTTGCAAACCAACACCCCGCTTGTGTTCATAATTAACGCAGGTACCGCTACTGGAGACAGGTACGAATATATTAAACAGTAATATTGTTCTGACAGCGAGATTACATCCACACTAGCCCTAGGCGCTTTGAAGTTCCTCTACTGTGCTCTTATGAATACGGGGTTTCAAAGCGCCTGCTGAATTCAAATGAATAATGAAAATATTTGCTACAACATTCTGTGAAATAAAGTTTGTACAGAATGACGAGAGGGTATCGCGAATATTTCCAATACTGTACTAGCACCGCGAAACTATTCCCATGCATTCATAGCGTGCATTATTTTCTCGTAAACAGCATAACATACACTCCCGATAGTTTTAATATTTTAGTTATTTTACTATTTGTGATTAATTTAAATATTTTACTTCTCGGCACGAACATTTAAACAATCTTTCTCTTATACTCTGTCGGACTGAGTGTCCCAAATGGTAGAACATTCTGGTCTTCTGTGCCTAATATTCGGGGTGGGGGTGGGGGTAGGGAGGCTCGGTCCTAGCTCAATTTTAAGGCACTGAAATATGCCTGCCACATGACAGGCGTCTCCGAAAATCGTAATAATTAATGGGTCATAAAACCAACATTATTATTATTATTATTATTATTATTATTATTATTATTATTATTATTATTATGTCCGGCTCCGTGGCTAAGTGGTTAGCGTACTGGCCTTTGATCACAGGGGTCCCGGGTTCGATTCCCGGCAGGGTCGGGAATTTTAAACCTTAATTGGTTAATTTCGCTGGCACGGGGGCTGGGTGTATGTATCGGCTTCATCATCATTTCATCCTCATCACGACGCCCAGGTCGCCTACGGGAGTCAAATCAAAAGACCTGCATCTAGCGAGCCGAACCTGTCCTCGGACACTCCCGGCACTAAAAGCCATACGCCATTTCATTACATTATTATTATTATTATTATTATTATTATTATTATTATTATTATTATTATTATTATTATTATTATTATTACAATTTTCTTTACGTCGCAACGAAACAGACAGTTCTTATGGCGAAGATAGAATAGGAGAGGGCAAAGAGTGGGAAGGAAGCGGCCGTAGCCTTAATTAAGGTTAATTATATATGTACTTCACTGTTGATATCGTTATGATAACCACTCAACCTCCAGTTTCACGTAGAATCACAAGGAAGTGATTTCCCATCAGAAAGTTTCAATCCCACCCAATTCTGGAGTGCACATAAATCTTACGGTCGGGGAATCAGTTATGGAATTTCATGGGTGGTGTGTCACTGCATTTTCTGCGGTTGTCCTTGCTTTGTACTGGGATGACTCGCTGAAGTGTTGCAATAACACAAAGTAGACCTCCACCCAGGATATAATGATGTTAAGTAGTTGTACACGACGTACTAGATAACCTGTATTCAAGGAAAGCATGTTTGAACTCCAATCCAGTCGAGAGAGAATAATACGTCGAGTGAAGCTCAGATTAAGGGAGCGAGCAGGAGAGAAAGACAGCAGGTCGATACTTCGATACTGTGAAATGGATACTGTGAGAACATATCGGAACTAACAGGTGGCTGTCTGCTCGACTGTGCGGACACTGAGCTCATAGCATATGCTCCTCTCATAGTAGTAAAAACTACATCATACGAAAATGTCTTCTTCCGCTGCTTTTTTCTTCACCTTGGTATGGCCAAGAAGCTCTTTCTGACGCAAAACGTATGTGGAGGGATGTAGTCACTATTGCGTGTTTCTTTGATGGTTACACGTGTCATAGATAGGATAGGTAGGTAAGGGTTATTCTGCCCAAAGGCAGGTCCGAACCTCCGCAAAGGTGTTCCTGAGCCGGAGTTTACGTGCGGTAGGGTGGCCAATTCCTTTCCGCTCCTCCATTCCCTTACCCCCCCGCCAACAGCGCGTGGCAACCCATCCAACTCCTGACCACGCCCAATGTTGCTTAACTTCGGAGATCTCACGGGATCCGGTGTTTCAACACGGCTACGGCCGTTGGCATAGATAGGATAGATAACATTTATTTAATCTGACAAAGTTAGGGACATAGTTCCTTGTCTGACACTCAAGCAGCTTTTATACATATTTAGTAATTTAAAGTAATATACATAGTAGAAAAAATAATGTTCCTGGCTTTTCGTCCCACTAACTACTTTCTGACGGTATTCGGAGACGCCGAGGGGCCGGAATTTAGTCTCGCAGGAGTTCTTTTACGTACCAGTAAACCTACCGACACGAGGCTGACGGACCTTTGAGAACCTTCAAATAACACCGGACTGAGCGAGGATCGAACCTGCCAATTTGGGGTCAAAAGGCCAATGCCTCAAATTTCTGAGCTACTGAGCCCGACAGGAGTAAATTTGAAGAATATCGTATGTAACAGGTGCCCTGGGGGGAATCGCTAGACTATGCAATGGGTGAAACACATGGCTAGTCAGATTTTTTAGCTCAGAGGGCCAGCGCTCTACCGTCTGAGCTACTTAGCTCGACACTCAATAGAAATGTTAGATGGCATCAGCTCAGAACGTCTCCAAACCCATTTTAATTCTTTTCCTATTGCAACAATAAATCGACTGAGAAAGATTTTAGTCAAGCAGAACATTTTTTATTGCTCCTTTTCTTCCTTGCAGTCACGAAGTAGCGCAATAGCTCTAACCAAAACAGACTCCTCCAAGAACCCGTGACGGTACAATACCACATTAAGACGTTAATGAGATTCCAAGCACTCAGTGGTTTCCAGGAAGTAAGAAAAAACTGTGAAACAAAAACAAAGATGCCCAAATGACATACTTTTGTTTAACCTTCAGGGCACGAGGTTTTATTTCTTTAGCCTTAACTGAATTGTTGCACATAATAAATAATTTTGAGTACTAGCAATAATACAACGCGGATTTTTAAGTAAATAAAGAAAAACAACTTATTCTTGAAAACATTTTCCTTTCTTTCGACTCTACACACCTTAAGCTACCACTTCTCAACTTCTCATAGCCACCACTATTATTAACACTTTGGCTGCAATGCGAATCATTTTGATACATTCCTACTGTACAAAATTGGGCCATGCGTATCATTTTGATATAAGTGCAATGGTCCCGCCTTGGCCTGTTGTGATCCACTGTACCCAGGATTTTGTGCGAGACTTTAAAATGTCGCTGTTTAACGTACAGTATGATAATATTTCTTTCATAAAAGCTGACCTTAATTTTGAGAGAATAACATACCTAGAACCTGCAAGCTTCAACTCGATCGGCAGCATCATTTAACTTGCTATAAAGCGACTTTTGTTCTGTTCAATTTATGGAAGAAATACGGGGAAATGATGATAAATGTTCATGTCTCTCTGTCCTTTACTTAAAAATTAATATTTACTGACAATTTTGCAAGTGGCATTAAATCCTAAACTTTTCTTTTAATAAGCAATTATTTATCAATAGAACTGTTAATTTTATTTCTCGTGTAAATCAAGAGATAACAGCCTTGTGTTCATGGTTCTCTGGTATAAAGTCATGATCTGAGAACGGATATTTAGAAAGCAAATTTATGTAGGAGTTTCCCATCAGGGGCACGGCCCTTCGGAACCCCTACAGCTTATGTTACCCTCACTACAATATGGAAAAGCGGGACAGTCGACATCTCCTATTAGTTTGTATCCTAACCAATTACTGCTTAAGTGCTAGTGGCTTTACGTCGCATCGACGCAGACAGATCTTATGGCGACGATGGGATAGGAAAGGCCTAGGAGTTAGAAGGAAGCGGCCGTGGCTTAATTAAGGTACAGCCCCAGCATTTGCTTGGTGTGAAAATGGGAAACCACGGAAAACCATCTTCAGGGCTGCCGACAGAGGGATTCGAACCCACTATTTCCCGGATGCAAGCTCACAGCAGCGCGCCCCTGACAGCACGGCCAACTCGCCCGGTGTTTAAAAGTGCGGGATCTAGTCATAATTATACGAAATCATGTTGCCAGGCCAGAGGTAGTAATGCGACACCTCTCATTAAGAAATGCAATCGGAAAAAAAATGAAAAACTTCGTTATAACTTCATTTTAGGGTACAAACTTCTCTAGAAAAGAAAAAGTGGCCTATCAGATTAGGTGTGGCATTCACTGTGTTAAGACGACATTCCGGTGATAAAAATCGATATTTTGGTCATTTTGTAGATTTCTTATGACTGAAATTGAAAGGATTGAGTTTTTTCTAGTCGCGAAGTTATTCCGCTGAATTCAGACAATTTATCACTGTAATAATGCCTTGTTTGTCAATTGTAATTTTACATTTAAATCCCATTTCCTCCCATAATATTCTGCCAAATGTAACAAAATTTGTATGGTATATGTATCACAGCTATATTAAGAAACCAGCGTATGGTATTTCTGATTGCAAAATTTTTTAAGTAGTAGGGATTTTTAAGTCCAAAATTTTAGAACGTAAAAATTACACAAACTTTAGTATGTTCGATATATATCTTTATAAAAATTATGTACAGAAAAATCGATACGTAGTGCTTTTAAAATGAGTATTATCTACCTAATTACGAATTTAAATTAACACGTTAATTAAATTTAATGAAAAATGGAATTAAAATTTTCAAAAACAAAAATTTATATTGGAAAAACTGTTAATTGTATATGAAAGAAATGTCCATGATATCTCTACTTTTATGTAGGTGACATTCCCACAAAGTTTCGTACATATCCTTGCATTAGGTAAAAGTTATATTTTTATCGCCGGAGTGTCGCCTTGAGGACTTGGCATTATGGTGCATCAATTTTTGTATGCCTTCGTCATATAAAGACGCTGTTTATGATGAAAGCCAACCAGAGAGAGAGAGAGAGGGGGGGGGGAGAGAGAAAGAGAGAGAGAGAGAATTACGACATTGTATATCGTCTATTGTCACGAGCATTTACTTTAACCTCACATACCAAATCATCTGTGACGACAGACGGTCGGCTGCTCCGCATGACGTCACGTCATACACATGTTGACGACCTTCATAGAACATTCGAACCCATTTCCTCATCATTCCATATCAGTCATTGCTCTGTTACCATACATCACATATCTCACAGTCGGCGGGTTGATCTCTTGTCTTGAACATTCTTTAAAAGATGGCCACACTATATGAATTTGTCCAACTTTGCATGTACCGGTACCGTGAATGAAGGAAGCCATTGCGCATGCCTACTGTAACATAAACACAGCGCTGGACAGGAAATACGCGGAAACGATACTTTCTGTGGTTCAAAACCCGGTCACTCCATGTGAGATTTGAGCTGGACAAAGCGGAGGCGGGACACGTTTTTCTCCGATTACTCCAGCTTTCCCTATCATATTTCATTCCAGCCATACTCTCCAATATCATTTCATTTCTTCTGTCAGTCGTTAATCATTGTCCCAGAGGAGTGCGACTGGCTTTGGGAGCCGGCACAATTCCCATCCTCGCCGCTAGATGGGGGCTTCATTCATCCCATTTTTGACAGGGTCGAATGATGGAAACAGGCTGTGGATTTCATTTTAGTAATAATAATAATAATAATAATAATAATAATAATAATAATAATAATAATAATAATAATAATAATAATAATAATCGTATGAGTTGAGCTACCGAGTTGCAGAAATTCGGAAGAAGTGTCATCTATATCACTAGCGGCGATTGGGAATTAGAAGTGGGAGGGCACAAAAAATTACAGACAAGGAATAGTACCCGGCTTTCAGGAACATAGCGGGTGGCGTAGCATATCAAAACTGAAAAAATAGGTACAAAATTATTAGTTATTTGAAACTCTCTGAGCGAATTTCGATAGAGAGGTAAAGGTTCACAGTCTACCGACTTATTTCAGATTTTCATTCAATACTATACAATAAAACTTTCACCAAAGGTGCAATAAATTACTTATGTATTACAATTAAATAGAAGTACAGCGCGATTATACACTTAAAAATCATTTAGTATTTGACTACACACTTACAAAGTAACAGACACTAAAGAGACTGCCAGACTGACGAATGCGCGCGGCAAGCGGGTGGATCACACCTCGGTGCCCATGACATTGGCCAAAAATATACCCCTGTTACCCTTCCTCACAACACACGCTGTACGAATCGGTTAGTCGTGATGAACGACATTTACTGTGTTTTTCCGCTAAGATCCTTTTAAATAAATAAATTAAAGGAAAGTATTAGCTAGTAAGACAGCAGGGCTTGTACAATTTTTTTAAATAATTCCTAGTTTAAGGAGGTCAAAATGGAATAAAAATGTAATATTTTCTCCACAACGTGAGGGGGCGACTGCAACCCCTCTCCCATTTAACCGCCGACATTGATCTAGATTAGCGTTGTCAAAGGCGGTCACTGATGGCCTTGACTCTCGTCGAGCCACGGTAGACATTTGAAGTAACCAGTGATTATTTTGTTCTCTCAGTGATGCTGAAAGACTATGAAAATTATTCTAAGGATGTTGTAAATAATAATGTAAACCTACTGTAAACGATTTAGGGACGGGGATATTTTAGCAATAACAATAATGGCGTATGGCTTTCGGAGTGGCCTCGTACAGGTCTTTCGAGTTCACTCCGTATAGACGACTTGCGTGTGTGACGACGGGGCCTCACCTAAGATGAATTCTAATGCTGAAGACGGCACACACACCAGCCCCCGAGCCATAGGAATTAACTTAAAGTTAAAATCCCTGACCCGACCGGGAATCGAGCCCGGGACCTCATGGACCAAAGGAGAGCACGCTAACGATTTCGCGGTTGAGCTGGAACTTTGTAGAAATAAAATATAGATACCTTATTTAGAATTTTCCGAATTTTTATACTATCGGAAAATAATTGTCATATTTTCGCAAAATTTTCTTCATAATGTGTCTGTCTCTTAATCATCATACATTCTAATACTGTATTTACTTCGCGGAGAAAAGAAACCGTGTTACAATTCCTACTTCCACCATCTTCTTTCGAGCATTTCTTTTCTACACAATGTTTATTTTCACTCTGTTTGTAGCTTCCGGACAAGGAGCCTACACACAATTCTTCATCCCTCTGCCCTCTATAAAAGCCACCCCATGAATTGCTGGAGGGGTAGAAGAGAAGGGAAGATAATAACCAAACATTTATAAACTATTGTTCGAAATGAAATAATACATAGTTTGTAGACCTCATAGGATAAACACAAAGGTGTATGCCTCCTATCCGTAAATTACTAATATTAGGCCAGAAATATATTTTTTGGGTCTGTGTGTTTCATATTGAGGATACTTTTAAAGTAAGTTTACTTCTAGAGAAAAGTTTTTCTTGCACAAGGAACCTTCTTGCATGAAATGGCAATTGAACTCAGAGCTTGAGGATAACGTAGACTTGATGTTGCTTCGATACCATGCTGAAGGAATTAACTTAAAGTTAAAATCCCTGACCCGACCGGGAATCGAGCCCGGGACCTCATGGACCAAAGGAGAGCACGCTAACGATTTCGCGGTTGAGCTGGAACTTTGTAGAAATAAAATATAGATACGATGAAGATACGATGAAATTTTACTTGTGCTCATGAATACGAAATGAATGGAAAATCAGAAAGGCTTATAATAATGAAGTTAGAAAGTTGAACATTATAAAAATTGAGGAATTTCTCTTTTTTAAAAAAGGTCTTTTTCAGCTCGGGCGTAAGATCACACTAGCACATGGGAGGTTTTCGGCAATGCAACAATGAACATGGCCTTAATTAAGGCACAGCCCCAGGTGCGGATTTAAAGGCGGGAGGCGTGAAGGTTTTACATGAATTGTATTATAATAATAATAATAATAATAATAATAATAATAATAATAATAATAATAATAATAATAATAATAATAATAATACGTTATTTGCCTTACGTTCCACTAACTACTTTTACGGTCTTCGGAGACGTCGAGGTGCCGGAATTTAGTCCCGCAGGAGTTCTTTTACGTGCCAGTAAATCTACCGACACGAGTCTGTCGTATTTGAGCACCTTCAAATACCACCGGACTGAGCCAGGATGGAACCTGCCAAGTTGGGGTTAGAAGGCCAGCGCCTTAGCCGTCCGAGCCACTCAGCCCGGCTACATGAATTGTTTAGACCCGATTGGAACATGGAAGGTGTTCTGAGAGCTGTGTCTGTGTGTGTATTTACTAGCTTCCACATATGAAGTCAAAGGTGAACTGCTACTTTGGAACTCGAAAAAAAATAATTTAAAAACTCAGCCAACTCTCTCTGGTTAATTCGTTAGGCTCGGACACTGAGGTTTTGGTTCGTTTTCATGTACACTTCATGATCCACATATAACACACCAGACTATACTTCATTATCAATAACATCAGAAACAAGTAGAAACGGAATAGAGCCTACATTCCTCCAAATAGCATGGCGCCAGGGAAGGAAAAATTGAGCCATATCCGCATATACGACACTGATCGCAACCCTGGTCCTTCCTGCATATAGGAAAGCTGGTAAAGATATAAGTTCAATGAAATATAAGAAGCGCAGCATCTTGAAAGGACGGCCTAACTTAAGTGTGGTGAAGAAAGGTGAGGAGTTGTATAATTAAGAGCTGCACTTCGTTTCTTGTTTGCATACCCTATCTTCATTGGTCTGCCAAGTGTGACGGAGCACCAGTTTTTTGGCACTAAGATTTTACATATGGATTCTGCACTCAAGTACCTTTGTTTAAATACTACAAGCAGAATGTCGGGTTAGCGAAGCTGAAACCGGATGCGTAGCTCGTGCAGCAACGGATTTGCAATTCAGCAAAAAAAACACGACTTGCGTATCAAGAGCTAGCTCATATGATAACCGTAACTGCAAGCACAACATCTGGATAGTTAGTGGTGCTGCCTTCAAGAATGAATTTGCAAGGACAAGAAGAATTTTAATGTAGGCTTACGTTCTCCACAACGGGTACGTGGGAAGAAGAATTTTAAGACGCTTTTAGTGTTTGGGTAGGACGCGTATATCGGCGAGAGTATTTCACTTACGATTATGTTTAATGTCTCAATTGAGAGGTAAAAGAAGAGGCTACCTGTTTTAAAAAATGAGAATCTGAAACGTAACTTTCACGATATAGCGCCGCAAAGTAAGGCAAAATTTATGCTAAATATGTAACGTCACACGCATGCTCTGTTATAAGATGACGCTGTGTTGACGCGCGCGCTCAGTTAGAGGTTAGCTGTCGTTGTGAATACATCGTGTTCAGTTGTATCGAAAATGGAAAAGAAAGATTTGATAAGGATTTGCCAAAAACTTGCAAAAGAAAAATTTGAAACGAGAAAAGTGAATGATGAATGTATGAAAGAAATGATACGAAAAGAGCGTAATAGGAGTTACTATGATAGACCTAGGCTACACCGAGTTATTACCCACATTGAAATGAAATGGCGTATGGCTTTTAGTGGCGGGAGTGTCCGAGGACCTGTTCGGCTCGCCAGGTGCAGGTCTTTTTACTTGACACCCGTAGGCGACCTGCGCGTCGTGATGAGGATGAAATGATGATGAAGACGACACATACACGCAGCCCCCGTGAAAGCGAAATCAACCAATGATGGTTAAAATTCCCGACCCTGCCGAGAATTGAACCCGGGACCCCTGAGACCAAAGGCCAGCACGCTAACCATTTAGCCATGGAGCCGGACATTGCTCACATTCCAAGTGTACCACGTCCTATTGAATACAGTTTATTATCCACATAATATGTGTCTGTTATTTCTAACAAGTAAATCTAAGAAACCCACAAAACCACGGTACCGTTAAAACAGTGACAGCCTAAAGTCAACATACTTTTCTTTTTCAATTTGCTTTACGTCGCACCGTCACAGATAAGTCGTATGGCGACGATGGGATAGGAAAGGGCTAGGAGTGGAATGTAAGCGGCCGTGGTCTTAATTAGGTACAGTTCCAGCATTTTCCTGGTGTTAAAATGGGAAAACACAGAAAACCATCTTCACGGCCGCCGACAATTATTGGGTTCGAACCCACTATCTCCCGAGTGCAAACTGATAGCTACGAGACACAATCCGCGCAACCACTCACTCGATAGATCAATAACAGTTACAGTGTGCCACTAATCCGAAGTAATAGAAACCGGGGCCTGTTCGGATTGACATAAAATAATAATAATAATAATAATAATAATAATAATAATAATAATAACTCGTAAGGCTTTTCAAATTTCGTGGCAGAGCCGAAAATCGAACCCAGGTCTCCGGGAGTGACAGCTAATCACACTAACCATTACACCACAGAGGAGGACAGTATTATTATTACCACCTGTATTCTCTAAGGAAATTCCTAGAAAGATGAAACTAATTTTACGTTTTCACTTAAACAGATTATACATGTCATGACTTGTGGAATAAGTATGTTAACATACAGTATATGTGAAGACTTTTACGATCAAAGATCTCAGTGAGATATTCATATTACGGCTCGGGGTGCCGAAGAACAACAATGGAAGCTTTGTAATGATTTGTGTATTTCAGAAGAGTGACGTGACGTTCTACTTTACAAAGTTGGACTCGGTCCAACTCTCAGCTGTAGTACGTAAACATTGGCACCCGACACTTCTTAGAAATAGCACAAGACCATATTTTAGGTCAGTGTTCACAATGTGGGTGTTGGAGTTGACCTACGAGCAGGAAACAGAGTGCGGGTGTGACATACCAAACGCACAGTACTGAGCAAGAAGGAAGAAACGCGAATATGAGCTGAATAAACGAACAGGTTTTTCTCCGGGTACTCCGGTTTTCCCCGTCATCATTCGTTCCAGAAACACTCTCCAATATCATTTGATTTCATCTGTCAGTCATTAAACATTGCTCCAGAGAAGTGCGACAGGCTTGGGCAGCCAGCACAATTCCTATCCTCGCCGCTAGATGGGAGTTTCATTCATTAATTCCATCCCTGACGCGGTCGAATGACAGGAAACAGGTTGTGGATTTTAATTTTATGTCTCCGAAGGCGGTTTGGGTCGTTTCATGACGACTGAGATCAACATCTACAGTTTTATCAGTTTCTCCGTTCTTCTTCTTCTTCTTCTTCTTCTTCTTTGAGTGCCATGTTCGGTCTCCCAGACGTTGGGGATCTCCCTGGAGAAAGCACCTCTTTCTTTAGCCAACTTGAAGTGTTATCCAGTGTTGTTCATTAAAGTGAAGTCTTTGATGTTTTGGAGCCATGATATCGGTACATCGTATTTAAAGAAATGGAGTCACCTTCATGGTTGTTTCTGGTCTGTTTTTTATTCCGTCACGAAGAAACAGCTGATTTGATTTACATAAATGTTCGTAAATGAGCTCATATTAGCCCAATATAAAATTCAGGCTATAAACCGACAGAGGTGGTGGCTAGAGGAATGCGATAACCTAAATTCGCTCATGTTATCATACAAGGGTCGGACAGAGCTCATTTAAAGCGTCTCGACGCTACCTAGGACGCACTGTGGTTGAGATAATTGTGTCACACCACAGCCGACAAGTAAAGGTTATTCTCCCGCGAAGTGTAGCGTGAACAGGAGTGGGAGGATTCACATCACCCAAGCTTCCTTGCTTGTTTGCCCTTGTAACTGCTCACCAATCCACACTTCTGTACTAACTCCAGCATTGTTTTTCAGTTATCTTGGCTAACACTGTTCGCTTCGTTTAACACTTATACGATTATTTTTGGAACAAACTATTTCTCACTGGATCATGTACTTGTACTTAAGTGGCTTCTACAATATTTGAGGATTACACTACAGCTTCCAGGACCTCCTTGGATAAGACGGTACCATTTTTTTTTGCTAGTTGTTTTACGTCGCACTGACACAGATAGGTCTTACGGCGACGATGGGACAGGAAAGGGCTAGGAGTGGGAAGGAAGCGGCCGTGGCCTTAATTACGGTACCATCACTGATCCTGGGCCCCAGATTAAAACCTTCGAATGTCCACGTCAATTTAGTCAAAACGGAGAGGAAGCAGGCTTTCTCGAACTTCCCTATTTTCTGTTTTAAGATAGCATCGCAAGGCTAACAGTCCCGATTACTCACCGGTCTCTCATCCCTGAGCTCCGCGTTCAAATCTCCGGCGGACAACAATGAGTATCCAAACTAATTAAAATAATAATAATGTTATTTGTTTTACGTCCCACTAACTACTCTTTTACGGTTTTCGGAGACGCCGAGGTGCCGGAATTTAGTCCCGCAGGAGTTCTTTTACGTGCCAGTAAATCTACCGACACGAGGCTGACGTATTTGAGCACCTTCAAATACCACCGGACTGAGCCATGATCGAACCTGCCAAGTTGGGGTCAGAAGGCCAGCGCCTTAACCATCTGAGTCACTCAGCCCGGCACTAATTAAAATATTAAAAACGCATCCTCAGAGTCAGTGTACGAACACGATGGCAGATATGCCTAAACTTAGAAGAAAGAAAGAAAGAAAGAAAGAAAGAAAGAAAGAAACCCCACGAGGCCACTGTCTTTTTTAGGATTTGGCCTGCTAAACTAAAGGGTTGAAAATTACAAGGCGACGTGTGGTCAGCACGGAGGCTTTCTTGACCGGTGCAGCTATCTCACCGTCAGAAAGCTTCTCATATGTGCTCGCATAGGCTAAGTGTTCCTCGAAGCAGTACAATGCTGGCAGTTATTATCATAACACCTGATCGAGTTTGTACACCATTTATCGATCACTTTTCAACTGTGTAAATCAATCAACATAAGGTGAAAGTAATTCAATTGACAATTTTTTTTAAATTTGCCTTCCGTGGAAGGTTTCAACAATGCTGTTATGATTTTTTTTCTTCTGTTCGTGGGTTTACATCCAACTAGCATATTCAGCTTTTCAGCGATAATGGAATAAGATGATGGGAATTGTGACCATAATTATGGTACAGCTCTGATAAATACCTCTTACGAAAATGATAAATTATGGGAAACCATCTTCAGTACAGCTGATAGTGACATCTACTGATTGCAAGCCAACTACACGCTCGTACTTGGAGGTCTTGTCATGTTTACCTGCGAGTGGTGTAGAACATTACGTTCACTCAGTGCGTGAATTTTGCGTATGACCGAATTTCTTTATACAATTTTCTTTACGTCGCACCGACACAGATAGGTCTTATGGAGACGATGGGATAGGAAAGGGCTATGAGTGGGAAGGAACCGACCATGACTTTATGGTACAGACCCAGAATTCACCTTGTGTGAAAATGGGAAACCACGGAAAGCTATTTTCAGAGCTGCCGACATTGGAGTTCGAACCCACTATCTCCCGAATGCAAGCCAATGGCTACTTGCCTCAAACCGAGCAGCCACTTCTACCTCCAACTCAAGACTAAGTCGAATGAAATCGATGGCCTATGGAGGAAAGGTCTGCGGGATCGATTCGTGACCGGACATTATGTGTCCTACATGCTGGTGGCTGTTCACAAATTCGTCCTTTTAGCAATCCCTTGTTTCTTCATTCTTTTCTCTCTCTCTTGAAGGTCAATTCTATTTCAATATGAGAACATTGCAACAAAGGAATTGATTATTACTTTCAAATTATTGTTATAATTATTTAATAGGAAAAATTCTTACAAATTCCCAGTAACTGTAAGTAGTAATAATTTAGCATTGTAGTTAACCTTGGTTCAGTGTAGGACAATGCATTATATAAAATTCTTTGCCCTCGGCTGAGAACCGAATCTTGGCACTGTCGAGCAGCTCCAGTACGAGATACTGGTGTCTGTAGATTTACTACTGCAGGATTTTTCGACACCTTGAATTGAAGAGAGGTTAAATTTGTAGCGTTATTTTCATCTATGTCCGCCTGTGTGGTGTAGTAGTTAGTGTGATCAGCTGCCACGAAATTTGAAAAGTGGCGCAAGGACTGGAACGGGGTCCACTCAGCCTCGGGAGGTCGACTGAGTAAAGGGGGGGAGGGTTCGATTTCCACCTCAGCTATCCTCGAAGTGATTTTCCGTGGTTTGCCACTTCTCTTCCGGACAAATTCCAGGATGAAATGAAATGGCGAGTGGCTTTTAATGCCGAGAGTATCCGATGACATGTTTGGCTCGCCGGTCTTTTGATTTGAAACCCGTAGGTGACGTGGGCGTCGTGACGAGGATGAAATGACGAAGACGACACATACATCCAGCTCCCGTGCCAGAGAAATTAACCAATGATGGTTAAAATTCCCGACCCTGCCAGGAATCGAACCCGGGACTCCTGTGACCAAAGGACAGCACGCTAACCACTTAGCCATGGAACCGGACAATTCCAGGATGATACCTAACTAAAAGCCATGGCCACTTCCTTCTCTCTTCCGAACCAATCTCTTCCAATCTTCTCATCCTCCATAAGGACCCTGTTTAGCATAGCAGGTGAGGTCACCTGAGAGGGGTACTTGTCCTCCTCCCCAGTTGTATCCGCAACCGAATGTCTCACACTCCGGGACACTGCCCTTGAGGCGGTAGAGGTGGGATACATCACCGAGTCCGAGGGGAAACTAAACTTGGATTTTAAACTGACTAAATATATTTTCATCTATTTAATAATAATAATAATAATAATAATAATAATAATAATAATAATAATAATAATAATAATAATAATAATAATAAAACTTCTGGACTTAACAGACGCCAGAATGTCGGCACTACTACTACTAAAATGTTTTCATTCCTCAAAGGGGAGGCGGGCCTCTTAGACGGTAACGCCGTCTCTTAGGCCGGGAGATTACTTACGGTGAAGCAGATGCACGGAGAAGGAGAGGAGGTTGGCGGCCGTGACCTATGGTACTAATTGTCCCGACATTCGCCTTAGTGCAGGAGAATGAAAAACCACGGAAAGCCATTCTCAGGACAGTCGACGGTTGGAGCCAACCGTAAGGTCCAGCCGTGTCCCATTTCCCGAATGCAGAAGCGTAGAGCCACGGTAGAACTATGGCCACCGACGCTGCCGGAATTTTGCCTGTAGGAGTTCAATAAACGTTCTACAATCTAACGATTGGGAGTAGTAACACCCAGAAATGCCACAGACCTCAGCTGGTACCAAACCCAATACCCTAAGAACAGAAAGCCAGCACCACTTCAAAAACTACCTATTTAAAAGACCTGCAGAATACCGGAGGCGAGAACTTACTAAAAGGGGGAACACGTATACTAGCATGGACAACATTTCTGCTAAGAGATTTGCATAAGAATTAGGGGTACTGCCAAAGGGTATGTTCCCCTCTTTGCATGATGAAAGAGCAGGCTGGAAGACACTTCCTACTAGCCGAATTAGTTTGCACTGTAACTTATTACATACGGGCTCTTCTGATATGGTTTCCACAATGCACGCTTTCTTAAGTATCAATTGACTGCACCAGTATTTATTTATTTATTTATAGCAGTAAACTTATGATAGAATGATGTCATTTTCTAGACAAGGCGGTTTAATTTTCATGGCGCTGGAGTTTTACAAATCTCTGTTACCGCATTGGGAATATCGATGCACTGTTAATGTTCCGCAGAAGACGCCTTTGGAACCGATGATGTAAAATATTCACGTATCCTTCCTCCGTGTACTACCAGTGAATATTTAAAATCAATCAGCTACACTTGTTCCCAGCGTGTACCTCTCATGCTTGATTCCTTTATCATCATCATTAATGATTGTTAGGCTATACTTCGTCTGCTGGCTGTGAATTCATCGCTACCAGCGAGCTGTGCTGCCAAGTCTACAAATAATATCTCGGAATGCAGTGAACGAAAATGTCGGAAGATTTAGTCGAAGATGTTTAGAAATATATCATTGTCTTACTAAAAATTAAAGGACCATACGATTAATATTGAACAATAGGACTGAAAATTTTTGAATCATTCATCTGAATATCTCTCTTTTTTTTGCTAGGGGGCTTTACGTCGCACCGACACAGATAGGTCTTATGGCGACGATGGGATAGGAAAGGCCTAGGAGTTGGAAGGAAGCGGCCGTGGCCTTAATTAAGGTACAGCCCCAGCATTTGCCTGGTGTGAAAATGGGAAACCACGGAAAACCATCTTCTCTCTTTTTTAATGACGATGATTGTTTGTTTTAAATGGTCCTAACATCTAGATCATCCCCCCCCCCCACTTCCCTTCCACTTTCTCCTTGTTCTTGCCTTCATAGATGCGGTTCTCCGTCACACGTCGAAAGATCGTACCAAATTCGAAATCTTAGCAGAGGTAGTCGGATTTTTGAAGGGATGTAAAAAGCCTATTCGACACCCCATGTCGTACGATGTCGGCATATAAAAGATTTGGTGTTCACCCTACAAAATCAATTAAAATTCAGCCATAGATGCCCAGGAGAGATTCGGTTCACTCTGCCATCAAGTAGCCCTATGGTACAACGGAACATCGAAATTGACGAGCAGCCAGCCAGACGGCGTCAAATTAAAATTCCGCACACGGTAGCCGAAGTCATACGCTTATTATTATTATTATTATTATTATTATTATTATTATTATTATTATTATTATTATTATTATTATTCGTTGGGGCCATCTAGGACCACGTTGAGTCCTCTTACATTTGGCAGTTTGCTTCCCTTTCTTTTGATCCCAGAATTCCCTCATTCTCTCTGAGTGGGCCAGCTTACGTTCCTCTGTCCAGGTGGTACCTTGTCTTCTTTTCGGTTGCTTGTCTCGGTTTAGTCCATTCCTTAGTACCTATCTTTTTGCGGAAGAGATCTGTACTGAAGGTGTCTTCCGGTTTTATATGCAGCATTTGGAGGTCTTCTTTGGTGTTCATAAACCAGGGCATTTTGGTTTTGTGTTTGGTAACAAAAAAGTGAAAGATCTGTTTAGTCAGCCTGTTTCCGTCCATTCGTTTGAGATGACCGTAATATCGTGCCCGTCTCTTACGAACTGTTTCTATAATTTTCTCAATTTTACTGTGCACTTCTTTCTTGGATTTTTTTTAATAATGGGTGCCATTCTTGTAATTTGATCTCATGATACTTCTGACGATTTTGCGTTCTTTCTTCACCAGTTCTTCCAGGAGTCCTTTATTAGCATTTAGGTATAGTGTTTCGGCTGCATACATAACTACTGGCTTCAGGACAGTTTCATAATGTTATAGTTTAGTATTTTGGGACAAGCATTTTTTGTTGTAGATTGAGCGCGAAGTTTCATACACTATTTCAAGGTTTTGCACTCGTTCTTTAAGTGCTTCTTTGTCCAATCCAATTTTATTATTATTAAATTATAATAATAATAATAATTATTATTATTATTATTATTATTATTATTATTATTATTATTATTATTATTATTATTATTATTATTATTATTATTATTTACCATCTGATCAAAGTTGTGATGAACGGCTGAGAAAGATAGTGGCTTGACCTTAACGTGCAAAACAAAAAACCCCACGGTTCTTGACCTACCAAGCGACCACTGCTCATCCCGAAGGCCTGCACTTTACGAGGTGACGCGTGATCAGCGCGACGTATCCTCTCGGCCGTTATTCTAGGTTTTCTAGAGCAAGGTCGCTATGTCATCGTCATATAGCTCCTCAGTTGTAATCACGTAGGCTGAGTGTTGAGCGGGCCTCGAACCAACCCTCAGCTTCAGGTAAGAATCCCTGATCTGACCGGGAATCGAACCGGGGCCTACGAGTGAGAGGCAGGCACGCTACCCCTAGACATGCCCAGTATTTAACTAGTGTGAACATGGAATACTGTACTAATGAAAATCATGTTCCGGTCTGTCGAGAAATCATTATCCAGGACAAAGGACGCTGTTTGGTAAAACTAATGCTAGTAGTGGGTGATATTTCCACAAGAAATGAAGTAATTTTTTTCCTCTGGAATTAATGCCATATCGGACGTCGGTCTCAGATACAATATGAGGATGCACACAATGCACCGTAGCATGCGATCAACGCATTACTGAACTTGTGTAAGAATCATACTAAAGTGGGGAGACTACAGGAAGACTAAGGAGGTAGATAAAGAAGGAAGGAACGTCCTGGCGATAAATGGTCACGCGAATTGCACAGCACGCGAAGCTAATAAACACAGCGACTGCATGCTTGGAGCTATTACATGGCGATGTCAACTCACAGACACGTCTAGTTATAGGAGCATTTTCCCCACCTGTAGGCCACCTTCACCATGTTAAGACTATATGAATCCTTAATAATAATAATAATAATAATAATAATAATAATAATAATAATAATAATAATAATAATAATAATAATCGTCATAATAATAATGGAAAGGGCGTAGCCTATGCCTTTTTGTGCCGGGAGTGTCCGAGGACAAGTTCGGCTCGTCAGGTGCAGGTCTTTTGATTTGACGCCTGTAGGCGACCTGCGCGTCGTGATGAAGAAGAAATGATGATGAAGACGACACATACACCCAGTCCTCGTGCCAGCGAAATTAAACAATGATGGTTAAAATTCCCGACCCTACCGGGAATCGAACCCGGGACCCCTATGACCAAAGGCCAGCACGCTAAGTATTTAGCCATGGACATAATAATAATAATAATAATAATAATAATAATAATAATAATAATAATAATAATAATAATACAATCGAAACACTTTATTGCGACATCGCAGTTAACGATGTATTGGATATAAACTACCGCTTATTACGACATATCGTATGAAACGACGCATTATTGTCACATTTTTGGGGGAAAGGTGTCGGCTATAACGTCCAATGTTAAATTTCTTTGTCGCGTATTTGGAGATTGCTGACGACAAAGTAAAGCTTGCTTTCAGTAGATTGTAGATTGTAGACAACAAATCAGTCTCTTAAATAGTCAAAGCAAGCATCACTGTAAAAATGCCTCATAAGAAACGGAAAGTGTTTGATATTGACAAAAAAAATCACACATAAGATGGCAATTAGAAAATCGAAGAAATTGGGAGTATCACACTCTACGATTTGGAAGGACAAGGAGAACATCTAATATATTAACCAAGATCGTGTGCGACATTTTTCATCAATTTGCATTGTTGCTACTTCTTTCCTCACTTATTACTGTAGATTTTGCTGACACATTATTGCTGTACGTGCTGTGTAAAGATTACAAGCAAAATTCCACTCAGTTCCAGTACAAAAATACTGTATTGCAAACAGGTCCTACAGGACTTAATTCGCTTATGTCTTTCTGAAGATTTAACTGTTAATTAATTAAATAGTATAAATGTGCAGTCTAAAACTTAGAGATACGACACTTTTAGCAACAACAAAGAAACACCGTTTTATGCGACTATCGCCTATAACGACCGTAATAATAATAATAATAATAATAATAATAATAATAATAATAATAATAATAATAATAATAATAATAATAAATAATAATAATTAATAATAATAATAATAATAATAATAATAATAATAATAATAATAATAATAATTTAGCAATAATAATTTAATAATAATATCAAATTTCTTTTGGAGAAAATCAAATGATTATAAATTCGGATTTCATTAAATGGTGTGCTTATATAACGGAAGAATTAAAAAAATTGCATCAAAGGCTACCCTAAGCAGAAATAAGATGGACTTACGCCGATTACAGACGCAAATCTCAAGGTCTTCGAACATGTGCTACAGCTCGTTCCTCAGCAACGATTTGGGTTTTGTAGAACAGTTCCACCTGCAAGATGAAACTCTGAAGACGATTACGATTAATGTGAGTGAATGACTCGAGATGCATACGTCGATTAAATTGAGCACCATTGCTTGACTGAACTTTTGAAAACAATTCATGAAAATTAATAAATATCCTAATCCAAAGTGAAAAGTACGTAAGTCCAAATTCATATATTTGTTAAAATGATCATGGCGTATGGCATCCAGAGAGACCTGGTGTAAGTCCTTCGAGTTGACGCCAGATAGGCGACCTGCGCGTCTGTCGCAAGGGCGCCCATGGCCGGGGGCAAGGCCACCCCCCCCCCTAGCTCTAAGGGAAAGGAAAAAAAATCTGATGTAGTCAGGTGTTTTCCTTTCAAGAAAATGATTTAGAAGTCGGTATTACGTAGAAGTGGTAGTACCGCCCCCCCCCCCACCAATAAACAGGGGATACCGTGGGTGTTATTCTACCGCGGAATACAAGTCGCCATTCATCTTCCAAAATATTAAAAATAATACATACCCCCAGGTCAAGCTCCCCCCCCCTTACAAACTGTCATATGGGCGCCCATCCGTCTGTGAGAATGGGGCCCTGCCTATGATGAATTATAATGCTGAAAACGGCACACATGCCCAGTTCCCGAGCCATCGGAATTAACCAATGAAGGTTAAAATCCCCGAACCAGCCGGGAATCTAACCCAGGGACCCCTTGGACCAAAGACCTGCAAGCTAACCATTTAGCCATGGAGTATGACATTTTTCAAAATAAATCTTGTTAAACAAATAGCAGTTCTTGTTTATTGTGTTGCCTGTCTCGTAACTGTCTTGTCGTTCTGTTAATGTACGAGTATTAAAATTTTCTTGCAAAAATAAAAAGTTGTAGAGTGTGTAAAACGTGTTTCTTATCTTCTGAAAAGTGTGGGAAATGTACTTTCTCTTTTCTTGCCCTGGAATAACAATGTTATTGTTTTTACGTCCAATTAACTACTTTTTGACAGTTTTCGGGGACGCCGAAGTGCCGGAATTTTTCCCCGCAAAAGTTCTTTCACGTGCCAGTGAATCTACCAAGACTGACGTATCTGAGCACCTTCAAATACCACCGGACTGAGATAGGATCGAACCTGCCAAGTTGGGGTCAGAAGGACAGCGGTTCAATCGTCTGAGCCACTCAACCCGGCACTGCTCTTTTTGCACTGGAACCTCCAATTAAGGCCACGGTCGCCTCCTTCCCACTCCTGGGCCTTTCCTATCCCATCGTCATCATAAGGCCTGTCTGTGTCGATGCGACGTAAAACAAATCGTTAAAAAATGCATGTAATATCTTTGAGCTCCGTTCCTTTTTTGTTGAGTGAAATCACCAGCCAGCTGGACCAACATTAATAATGACTTATGCAGCTAAGGTTAAATTAATTTGTGGCGTAAGGCCGAGGGTTCAGTTACAGGATGCCACCCACTAAAAGGGTCACGGGGCAGTGGATAGCATCTCGTGTGAACACAGTACGTGGGAATAACGTTGCAGCCGATTTGCCAGTTGTAGTTTAGTTTAGAACTTCAACGCAATGATTCTATTGGTTGAAAATTGGGCTTCAAAGCTCGATGTGTTTATATATGCTCAGTTCATGCGTATATTGAGCACCCAGCACGAAGACTTGTTGGATACTCAACATCTCCACCATCAGCTGTCATAGATGTCCTAGATGTCATTGAAGAGGCGTAAAGTTGAAATGTGTTAGTAAGACATTATAACGCTTGAAAAAGAAAATAATCATTTCTTTTCTTTTGTTCAGTTATGCTACTTTCCCCTCCATCGCTTTCCTTTCCGACTCCTTGAACGAATGGCTGTAAGAAACTTAACAAGGGCCAGACAGATGTCAATCAGACTTAGACGAATCATCAATTAGCATATCTTTAAGTTAAACATATTAATAATTTTCCCGCAAAATAAATAGTGGAATTATAATTCATTGCTGAAGAATAGCCGGGCGGCTCGGAGCAGTTACCTGATGGTGATTAGGGATCAAATATTGCATATTTGCCTATTTTATTCCTGTAATACGGAAGCGTAGGCTTTTAAGACATAAATCCATTTTAGCCTAATGTTCAGCAAGAATTTTTTATTGTGCCTATAAATGACTATTTCCTAGGTCCGTGCCTATTTGGAGTATAATTGCATATTTAAGGACAGATGGTAGGTAATTGCTATCATTTTACAGCCTGCTTTGGTCCTGATTCGAACTAATAATAATGTTATTGGCTTTACGTCCCATTAACTACTTTTACGGTTTTTGGAGACGCCGAGGTGCCGGAATTCAGTCCCGCAGGAGTTCTTTTACGTGCCAGAAAATCTACCGACACAAGGCTGAAATATTTGAGTACCTTCAAATACCACCTGACTGAGCCAGGATCGAACATGCCAAGTTGGGGTCAGAAGGCCAGCTCCTCTACCGTCTGAGACTCTGCGCGGCAAAATTCAAACTAATACAACTCGGATCTTATTCTCAATAGACCAATGAAATGTTCTCAACTGTTATTATACATTTTAAACATCCTAATGCAATTAGTTCTCCTGCAATGGATTGCTTTTAACTCCATCAAATTAATGTTTCACGCATGCTTCTCTTTAGGTAAAATTTTCTCATAAAATTACAAATATACATGTAATAAACTTCAAGATTAAATATAAATAAGACATGTGATCTACTAATCAAAAAATATTTTTAAAATGATATATTATTTAGCAATTTTTTCTGTTTACCTAATTTATTTTGAAAAATGCTAATATTAATTTAAATTATTGAAATAGTTTCATTTTAAATTATATAAAACTTTGTTTACCACCTTGAGGACGGTTTCAAGAGTTCATATAGAAAAACATCAATATTCTATCTCAAACAGTTGCTGAGAAAAGCGCGTCTAATATCTGAAAACTCAAATCTGACGTATTTTTTTCAAAAAAATCCAATACAAATGAACTAACTGCATTAGGATTTTTAAAATGTATAGTAACAGTTAAGAATATTCTACATGTATGTGGTGAAAATTTACTTAGTCTATTGTGAATAGGAGCCTAGCTGTATTCGTTCGAATTTTGCCCAAAGCAGGCATAAAAGTGATAGTAATACCTACCATCTGTCCTTAAATAGGCAATTATACTCCAAAGAGGCACGAACCCCTGAATTACTTGGGTCGCGACTTTGGAATACACTTCCAGCTGAATACACGTCACCATTAGGGTTAGAAATTATAGGCACAAATAAGTTAAATAAGCAGGCATAGCACTAAAATTTGCCAAAATGGGCATGCAAATAGGCACCATTATATCAAATATTTATAATTTAATAGTACTCTCAATGACGATGGAAGGAATTTACAACTGACAAATTTTCAATATATTCAGGTAACAGTCGTGTCTGTTGTCATGAAGAATGTTTCTGTATTGTGGGAAGGATATCTCAGAATCACATCACATCGAGTGGTACTTTTACTATCTCTTACCAACGTGGATTCAACACTTTTCTCTACCTTTCCAGATGTTAGCTTAAGACATATACAAAATTTAAGACTGCTTGCAGAGTTTTCCTTCTGAACACAGCTGACTGTTTCGTGTGACTGGTGATGTACTGTATGATAGACTGCGTGGTTGGGCCATTATGGTATATAAGTGACTTTGTGATTTCGACTGAAAGCTGAAAGACATAACGGTCTATAATGAAGATATATGTATGTATGTATGTATGGTAATTATGTGGTTACCGAGCTCGATAGCTGAATTCGCTTAAGTGCGGCCAGTATCCAGTATTCGGGAGATAGTAGGTTCGAACCCCACTGTCGGCAGCCCTGAAAATGGTTGTCCGTGGTTTCCCATTTTCACACCAGGCAAATGCTGGGGCTGTACCTTAATTAAGGCCACGGCCGCTTCCTTCCCACTCCTAGCCCTTTCCCGTCCCATCGTCGCCATAAGACCTATCTGTGTCGGTGCGACGTAAAGCCAATGGCAAAAAAAAAAAAATGTGGCTAAGTGTAGGAGAGGGCCATAACACCTAACTTCGCGACTGATAAATAAATAAATAAATAAATAAATAAAATAAATATTACTATTGAGTCTTAATTAAACATCCTACCAAATGTTATTCTTGTTGGTCAGTTTAAACCCAAGCTGCTCCGTTGAGAATACGCCTGAGTTGAGAAACGCGTACAGCTTTGAATGCTGTGTAGAATAAGAGCCCGTTATAAACGTACCTTCATGAAAGAGATTCACCAGTGTGCTTTTGATGACCGGACAGAATTACTCATTAGAAAAGAAGACGGAAACAGAAACCAGCTCAATGTATCACTGGACTAGTTATGAGAGCTGTAAACGTTACCACTTTCTCACTGAAGCAGGGCATCGCGTTCATACTTTAAATACACATTTCTCGGCCATGGTTATAGCATGTTACAAGGAATACAAGAACATCTTCTGAAGAAAAATAAATTGCGAGAGCACATCTTCGTGGGAGGCAGGATCTCGCTCTGCAGCGAGAGCAGACCCGTATAAATGTTGGTTAAAAATACGTGCAAGCAAGCAGACAGGTCTCCCGCTTCCCACGTGTCCAAGCAGGTCAACAGGCACTGGTCACCTCGCACTTCCCAGGACCGATACATGCATACAGTTGTATACGTAGAATTTTGTAAAGGTCGGGATGTTCACTTTTACGACTGATCATTAAAACACAACTTACCGGTATTTTAATTAGACTGTTGTTTACTACATCTATTCCTTGTGGAATTCTGGGATTGTCTGATAACTCAACCGGGCCCACTTGTACGACATAGCCATCAGAGGGTCACTGGCCATAGGCTACTGTATTTTCTTTCGTTTCTATTTCTTTACCCCTCTTTCAATACACAACCCTGTGTTGATTATATATTGTCGTTGTGACAGCCTTCTAATGGAGGAAGCTGTAATAAATAAACTAAGTCACAAGAACAATAATAAAAATATTAAGAATAATATGTTTAAATTAATGAAAGCATGAAACGCATCAGTATGATGAAGAGAACGTTATGTTGAATTCACACCGTATGAAGATTTCTTACAGAGTGAGTTGCCGTGTGATTTGGGTCACGAAGCTATCAGCTTGAATTCGAGAGATAGTGGGTTCGAACCCCACTGTAGACAGTCTTGAATAGGTTTTTCGTGATTTCCCATATTCACACCAAGAAAATGCTGGGTTTGTACTTTAATTAAGGCCACGGCCGCTTTTTTCCTACTCACTCCTTAGCCTCTCCTATCCCATCGTCACCATAAGACCTATCTGTGTCGGTACGACGTAAAGAAAATTGTAAAAAAAAAAAAAGCTATAGCCGACATATTGGTAGGCTGCGGCCCAAAGAGTTTCCTTCCTTCCTCCCCTCCTTCCTCAAACAGTTTACCCACCAAGGTTGGTTTTTCTCTCGGACTCAGCGAGCGACCCCACTTCTACCGCCTCAAGGGCAGTATCCTGGAGCGTGAGACATCGGGTCGGGGATACAACTGGGGAGAATGACCAGTACCTCGCCCACGCGGCCTCACCTGCTATGCTGAACAGGGCCCTTGTGAGGGGATGTGAAGTTTGGAAGGGATAGAGAAGGAAGAAGGAAGGAAGCGCCCGTGGTCTTAAGTCAGGTAACACGCCGGCAATTTCCTGGATGAGAAGTGGGAAACCACGGAAAACCACTTCGAGGATGGCTGAAGTGGGAATCGAGCCCCCCCCCCCACACACACACACACACACACACTCTACTCAGTTGTCCTCCCGAGTCTGAGTGAACCCGTTTCAGCCCTCGTACCACTTTTCAAATTTCTTGGTAGAGCCGGGAATCGAATCCCGGCCTCCAGGAGTGGCAGCTAATCACACTAACTCCCACAGCACAGAGGCGGATCCCACAGAGTTTAAATGAAAAAAATAATCATATTTCAGGTTGGTTAGAACCTCCGTGGCTCAGGTGGCAGCGCGCCGGCCTCCCACCACTGGGTTCCGTGATTCCAATCCCGGTCACTCCATGCGAGATTTGTGCTGGACAAAGCTGAGGCGGGACAGGATTTTTTCTCCGGGTACTCCGCTTTGCTCTGTCATATTTCTTTCCAGCAACACTCTCCAATATCATTTCATTTCATTTGTCATTCATTAATCATTGCCCCAGAAGGGTGCGACAGGCTTCGGCAGCCGGCATAATTCCTATCCTCACCGCTAGATGGGGGCTTCGTTCATTCCATTCCTGACCCAGTCGAATCACTGGAATCAGGGTGCAGATTTTCACTTTCATTTCAGGTTGGTTCTCTCTAAACGTTATTCTCTTGTATTATAATTATTTAATTTTGTACTTATTCGTTAAATAATACAAATAAATACAACTCTTATCTCCAGATTCTCTCCAGGTCAATTCTGGAATCTCGTTACGTTACTTCAGATAATTTTTTTCCAATGCATTTTATTCTTAGGTTTAATAATAATAAAAATTTTAAAAAAGCTTTTCGGCACGATTTGATTTTTTCTGTTTTAATTAAACTATGTCCATTTCAGGTATAATTATAGGCTTCTATTCTGTCTGCCATTCACAGCTATATTGAGAAAACGAGAATATTTTAAGAGCTGAAATTTATACCAGTTATAGATTGTTATTTCTCCTTTACAAAAAAAATGAACCATGACTTTTGTATTTTTAAAAAGAAAAATACGTTTCTATCAACAAAGTTATTGTCTCATTCGGCTATGATGCAATCTATCAGCTTGAGGTCAAACTACGTACATCGTCCCTTCTGTTACCTTCCACAGATTACCGTATATGGAGAAAACAGGGACGTTCGAGAGTTAAACTTGTATCAGATATGTGCTACAAGAATAATGCAATGAACACCATCCTATCAGAACTACTTAGAGAATGGTGTATTTCAGTGAAATGAATGGATCATTTTTTCCATTTATATCTGGATAAGCACGAAATATAGAACCCTATCTGGTGGCTATGGTCGTTAACGTGCCAAGTTTATATGGTCTCACACCATGGTTGTCCAGTTCGTTACAAATATTTTTACCAGCAGAATGTTGGATGATTAAAACTTTCTCACACGCAAAACAACCACCACACATTTCTTATAGAACCATGAGCCCATTTATTTTAATTTGTACAAAAATCGTGCCACTGAAATGTGATTAAAATATTTAATTGAATCTGACTGAGGATGGCCAAAAGAAGGCCGAAACATGTTCTACGAGGGTGAATCAAAAAGTACGTTACACATCCAAGTTATGGCCATTTATAACCACCTACACATAGGCAACAAGGCTATGACAACCTACAAAGTAAGTTCACTTTTCCACATAGTCCCCAAGTGACTGTAAGCGTTTCTCGGAACGGTCAACAAACTTTACGTTTCCGAATGCGTTGAAATCACCTCTAGCGCTAATGTAAACACCTGGAGACAGCTGCGTTCACCTCCTCATCGTTTCGGAATAGACGTTCACCGAGATCCTTTCTCAGCTTACCGAACACATGATAACCGCATGGCGCTATCACTGGACTGTATGGAAGATGTTGCCATATCTCCCACTTGAATCGCTCAAGCAGTTCGGACGTTTGGCGGATCGTGTGAGGTGTTGCGTTGTCGTGCAACAAGATCATACCGGCGCTCAATTTTCCCCGTCGCTTTTCTTCAATTGCCTTACGCAACCGGGAGTAGGTGAAAGCAGCTGTGTCCAGGTGGTTACATAGCACTGGAGATGATTTCTACGCATTCGAAAAGTTGGTGGACCGTTCCGAGAAATGTTTACAGTCTGTTTGGGAATATGTATTGTATGTTGTCATAGCCGTGTTGCCTATGTGTAGGTGGTTTCATAAATGGCCATAACTTGGAAGTGTAACTTTTTGATTCACCCTCGTAGGTTAGGTATGTATGTATGTGTGTGTGTGTGTGTATGTTGGGTATTCAGCCCGAAGGCTGGTTTGATCCTCTGCAGCTCCGCCAACAGCTGTCATAAATAGCCTAGGCGTCACTGAAGAGGCGTACTAGGGAAATGAGGAGTGAGGTAGTTTCCCGTTGCTTTCCTCACTGAGCCAGCCGTTGCTATTACATATCAGTCTATCAAGCCCACTGAAATGCATGAACCAACCAACCCTATGAGCGATATTTTCACACCATTCATAACAGGGAATGACTTTTAAATTGTTAAATGGTCGATTTTAAGTATTGAACACGTGGAAAGTTCATAATAATTTTCTTTTTAAGAATTATTTTTTGTACATTGTTAATTGTGCCTTTGCTGGCGTTTACAGTGCACTAAGTCTTCTGGTATAGGCTAGAGCAATTTTGTTATTTTCATTGATCTGTCTCTGTCTTATCCTTGGCTTTGACAATATGAAAGTGACTGAGGTATGAGCGATGCTAGAAATGCCATTCCTTATGCAGCAAGTCGCTGCTATGAATGGTGTGAAACTGTTGCTCATAGGGTCAGTTGTTGCATGCATTTCAGTGGGCTTGGCAGACGGATATGTAACAGTAACTTCTGGCTCAGTGAGGAAAGCAACGGGAAACTACCTCACTCTTCATTTCCCTAGTACGCCTCTTCAGTGATGCCTAGGCCCTCTATGACAGCTGATGGCGGAGCTGTTGAGGATCCAACCAGCTTTCGGGTTGATGACTATACATACATACATACATACATACGCACACATATTGTTAATGTCATTAGGGAACCAACTATGTAATTCTTAAGTTAACGGTAACTCGTCTAATGTTCTAATGTGTCCACTTAACCCAGACTTCCGAAAAATTCAGGTAAGTATGTTGTTAAAAATGCCTACAACAAACCAACATTACATTTTATATGACGAGCTAAAGTACCCGTTCTTCGCGCGGGTTTATGAGCGATAATGTGGTTAAGTTTAGGTGTCCCGCAAGTATATACTGTATGTGTCTTACAACACGCTCTTGTAGTCTGTATTTACGACCTTCTCACCGGAGCTAGTGATTGTCGCACAACGTCTCACAATAAAATATCAGAAAAGATTTGACTATAAATATAAAACGGGAAACACTAAGGAATATACTACTACTAGTACTACTACCAAAATATTTTCATTCCTTCCCTGAAGGGGGAGGCAGGCCTCCTAGACGGTGACGCCGTCTGCCAAGCCAGGAGATTTGTTACGGTGAAGGAGATGTGCGGAGAAGGTGAGGGGGTTGGCGGCCGTGGCCTATACTACGAGCTGTCCCGATATTCGCCTTAGTGCAGGAGAATGGAAAAAGCACGAAAAACCATTCTCAGGACAGCTGACGGTGGGGACCAGCCCCTCTCTGTCTCCGGAATGTTGTAGAGGCGTAGAGCCACGGCAGAGCCGCGGCCACCCCTCCTCTGCTTGGTTGGTCGGTCGGAGTGCAGAGCTGTCGGACCAGATAAAGCCCACTTCGCATCTGCTGACTAATAAAAATAACTGAATAAGTGATATGAATTCTAAGACTAAAGCAAAATGAAATGTGAAATCCATTCCTATCAAATACTAATTCTAAACCTATGCAATATTGAAAAGATTGAAACACGGAATATGAATGTAATACGATGACTATGATAATGAAAATGCCTGAATGAATAAATAAACTACAGGGCACGGTAGTTCCCAAATACTTGACACTCAACAATACAACTGTTACCACCAAACGCTTCCCACAGAATGGCCTGTTAACAAACGAACAACAAATTGCACACGAATGATGATGAAAATGACCCTATTCACGGTGAAGGCGACCAGAGACAAAAATGCTCGATTTTCTCGAAAACCATTCAACTTACGAAAGCCACCTGGTGAACATTTTCCGATAAGGTCAATCGTTTACAGTTATTTTAATTGATGTAGGGCAAAAATTGCCCAATTTGGGACATTTTTCTTTCTTTCTTTCTTTCTTTCTTGATTTGTTTACTATCCAGGGTTGGTTTTTCCGTCGGACTCAGTGAGGGATCCCACCTGTACAGCCTCAAGGGCTGTGTCCTGAAGCGTGAGACATTGGGTCGGGGGAGGCCCAGGCGGCCTCACCTGCTATGTTCAACAGGGGCCTTGTGGTGCGATGGGAAGACTGGAATGGACAGACAAGGAAGAGAGAACGAAGTGGCTGTGGCCTTAAGTTAGGTACCATCCCGGCATTTGCCTGGAGGAGAAGTAGGAAACCACGGAAAACCACTCCAGGATGGCTGAGGTGGGAATCGAACACACCTCTACTCATTTGACCTCCCGAGGATGAGTGGACCCCGTTCTAACCCTCATACCACTTTCAAAATTTCGTGGCAGAGCCGGGAATCGAACCCAGGGCTCCGCGGGATAGCAGCTAATCAAGATTTTAAGCTAGATCCTTACCAAATTTCTGCTCGATCGGTCCATTAGTTTTCGAGCCTATCCGGTACAAACAAACAAAAAACAAACAGACCCCATCTCATTTTTATTAATAGTATAAATGAAGGTGGGAAGAAATACCTAATCAGCAGCTCCATATTCAGCAATGTCTGTATCCAGCGGTAAGGGTTATCAGTACACTGTCAAGATCTTCCCTTGATGCTGAATATCAATTATGCATTGAACAAAGCAACACAATTAACAACTACTGTCCTCCCCACAATGTGGGCATTGTGTGCAGTTATCAGCCAATTATGAAGGCTCTGTATGGTTTAAAGGTAGTGTCATCTTAGGTCACCATTAATCACCCTTACACCTACCCATCAGGTGCGACGTATTTGAGGAAGAGGGTACTTCTTCATTTTCTCTGTCTCACTTTTATAACTTAAAAACAAATGCTTTTTGAGTAAAAGATGAAACGATACCAATTTTAGCAAGTTAATGGGATGCGAACACTAAATCCCGTGGTAAAAGTCACACACTAGTAAAACAAGAAGTTCCCTTTGATGCAATAATAATTATCATTACCATCATCATTATTATTATTATTATTATTATTATTATTATGGCTTTTCCCTAATTTATAGTGCTCGGTCCTTGATAGAGAGTTTGCCTAGTTTTACGGTCGGATGCCCTTCCCGCAACAAACCCCATGTGAAGGTAGGTATTTACTATTGTGTACTTCTTTTTGGAGGTTGGTAGTTTGGTGTGTTTTGTGTAGATGAGCAGAAGTGTGTAAGACTAACACAAATACCCAGTCCCCGAGCCAGATGAATTAACCACAAGCAGCTACAATTTTCGACTCGGTCGAGAATCGGACCCTAAACCCTCTGAACAGAAAGCCAGTTCGTTTCGTTGACCGTTGAGGCAAGGAGCCGGACAATAATAATAATAATAATAATAATAATAATAATAATAATAATAATAATAATCGCTGTCTAGCAGTGAAGCAAATCTCTCTTTGATGGTCCCTATGGACGAGGACCAGTCTTTTAGCGTCCCACTAGCACATCGACGGTTTTCGATTACGCAAGGATGCGAAGGGTACGACCGTGGCTTGAATTAAGGAATAGCCCCAATATTCACTTTGTGTGAAAATAGAAACCACAGGAAACCATCTTCAGGGCTGCCGACGGTGGGATTTGAACCCATCACCTCCTGAATGCAAGCTAACAGCAGCAGTCAATAAAATACGGGAAAGAAAAATACGGTAATGGTAGATGTATCCACGCTGCAGGAACATACATTACAGAAACCTTGCCAGTTTTAGGATTTTCCCATTCCACAGTCGCCGAAACTTGAATGAGTGCTAAACACACACAAAATAGAAACAACATAAGGGTGTTAGAAGAAAACATGAAAGCAATGCTCATTTATTGGTTTTAAATCTCACTTGTCACAGAAGCAAGGCAACTTAAAAATAAATTGGGACATGACCTTCTTTTACCGGTTCGATGATAATCCTAGTAATGGAAAGCGACTCTGAAATCTTGTCACGGCTGTATAGCGGCTAGAGACATTGATCTGTTATTGAAACTACGACACTGGTCAGTATTTCTCCCCGTGGTACCTTCTTCGAGGACGTACTCGGAATATATGGATTATCACGCCTTGCAGCTGCTGTTTCTGCCTTCTTCAACTCCCGCAGTTATTGAACTTTCTCTCGAGAGGTGAGATGTTTACTTGGAAAAGAATCTGTTCTGTGCTGCCTTGTGTAAACACGACTGGGTACATCACAATTCCGTTGACCTTGTAAAGATTTCCAGTTAATTCTTGAGAGTTTAAAGAGAACGGAACGCTATGGCATGAGTCTAGTCCCACTATTCAATCTCCATTCAGATGTGGACATATCTACAGGCAGATTACAAACTGTACAAACAATTCCACTTGTTAGAAATATGACAGTTCTGTGTGTGAAACAAATAAAATTTGAGGTACACAGTGATGGGACGCTGTTGTCCTATAAAGAGCACCCACCAGTATTTGGGTGTTATATTCGATCGTAGCCTCCGTGGCTCAGAAGGCAGCGCGTCGGCCTCTCACCGCTGGATACCGTGGTTCAAATCCCGGTCATTCCATGTGAGATTTGTGCTGGACAAAGCGGAGGCGGGGACAGGTTTTTCTCCGGGTACTCCGGTTTTCCCTGTCATCTTTCATTCCAGCAACACTCTCCTTTATCATTTCATAGCATCTATCAGTCATTAATATATCACTTTGGGAGTGGCGACCCCATCGTACTAATAGCCTATATATGATTCATTCATTACATCCCTGACCCGGTCAAAGTATGGAAAACAGGTTGTAGGTTTTCATGTTTCATTTTCATTCGATCGTACATTCAACTTCAACTAACACCTTACGAAGACTGCCCAAAAAATCAGCGCCAGACTTATATTAATAAGACAGAGTTTGAGGGATGTTCCACCATTCAACACATTGTAAAATACATTAAAATTAGAAGAAGACCGGTTTCGATTCCCTTGGAGTCATCATCAGTTCCTGTTGAAAATTAATTCAGGGGGAATCTGATAACAATCATAATACTAAGAAAATTTAAAGGTGATAGCCTAGAGAAACATCAATGGGTTGCAAGACATTACTTTGAAATGCAACGCTTACATGGCAAACAGCACTTGGAACTTAGTATGTTCCTAGTTCTGGCCTATACTGTCCTGTGTTCATGGAACACGTAACACTGGAAACACATGCTCTGTTGAACACGTGACACGAACACTTATAATGATATGAAATCTTGGCTCTCTAAGAGCGTTCCTGGACTTGACAGTTCTGTTTCTATCTTAAAAAAACTGGATAAAATACACACACCTTGAAACAAGTGTACAAATACTGTGTGGAGATGAGAAGAAGGCAAACATGAGGAATGTGGCCTGCAAGCACGAAGTTCCTGTTCTGCCCAAACAGATCGACTCTTATCTGCTACAGGAAAACATTGACTCTCACTTTGCAGTTTGCTGGATTTCAACTGACAAGAGCGAAGAGCTGCCAGTAAAAGTCGCCTGGGTAGTAGTGGAGTTGCTATGGTAACCATTGCGTCACTGGCTCTGCTGGTGGAAATCCCTTCGCCCCGTGCCTCACCGGGCATGTGCATTCTTCTGATCTCCCAACTATACATGGTTCTGGTCTATACTGTCGCGCATTCATAGACACAGAAATACTGGAATTTCTTGCACTGGTTGGAAATTCACGATATGAGACACTTACATCGATATGAAACAATTGGCATTTCAAGTATGTCAAGTATGTTCCTGGACTTGACAGTCATGCCTCCAACTGGTTGAAACATACAGTATATACATTAAATGTACAAAGACAAACCACTTGGCATCTAAAAGTTCTTGGTTTGGTTTCAAAAAATTTGTCATGTGTTCGCGGAATTAGAATAGAGCTGTTAGTCCTGCTACAATCTATTGGAAATAAATGCACTATCGTAGTTGAGAAATATAGGTCAACATTCCATACATGAAACATAACCTACGATAGACTTATATTAATCAGGAGCTAGGTACACTCATGCACAGAAATGGTGTCCCGACATAAACGATCAAGACTGCCCCACTCCAGTATTGAAAAGGAGCGGAGAGAGTGAAGAGGTAAAGCTGAAGGTCTATAGTACCGAAAAGGAAGAGAAGGGATTGAAACGGGTAGTGACAGTGTGTGTATTGCTGTGCATCCACCACTGTGTAATGGGCTGTCTACCTGCAACAAAGTGTGAAGCGAAGATGTGGGGAATACCGTGCTTTGTTTATATTGGGAATGAATGAATGACATTAAAATGGGTAGAGCAAATATTTTGCAGGAAGTTCGATAAACGCTATTATATGTACAGCATATATTTCCGCTTAGATATTTGGTTTGATTTACGCCACACTTCTGCACATCATTTGCGATAAATTATCTGACTGATTATAATAGAGGGTTCAGTGTCGAAACTGTGTCAGCAGATTAGCGGTCCTTGACCACACTTTGAAGTCTAGTATTCATTTTGCCACAGCCTCTAGAATGTTATTCATGTTTATGGCCCTTTTTATGGCTCAGTGAGACAACTGCGGAAGGTTGTAACAGCAGTCTGCTCCTTCTTACAACACCGAAAAGAGGAAGGGACTGATTGAGAAAGAACATTTCAATCACACAATCACGAACGCTTCAACTATTTTTCTCTAGTGATAGGCCCTATAATGTCGCACAAAATGAAGATGATGATGATGCTTGTTGTTTAAGGGGCCTAACATCTAGGTCATCGACCCCTGTTCGACAGGAGCAGGCTATATCCAAACACTGGATTTCACCCTTCCCTACCTTATCATCGTCGTTGTCGTCGTCGTCCCACATATAGACATGCAGGTCGTCAACTGGCGTCAACTAGAAAGACCCGAAGCAGGCGAACCGAACATGTCCTCGAACACTCCCGGCATTAAAAGTCAAACGACAAATAAATAAAGCTGAGCTGAGTGGCTCAGACGGTTGACGCTGGACTTCTGACCCCAACTTGGCAGGTTTGATCCTGGTTCAGTACGGTGGTATTTGAAGGTGCTCAAATACGTCAGCCTCTTGTCGGTAGATTCACTGGCACGTAAAAGAACTCCTGTGGGACAAAATTCTACCAGCTAGGCATCCTCGAAAACCGTCAACAGTAGTTAGTGGGATGCAAAAACAATATTATTATTTATTTTAAATAAATAAATACATTTATTAGACTATGTTCAAAAATACAAAATGGTTTAGAGACCCTGCTATGTTCGATGTCTTTTTCTGATTTTTTAAATTATTTTTTATTCATTCCTAGAGGACGGTGGTTCGAATCCTGGTCGATCCTGGTTTGAGATATTTCATCTCAAAAATCAGGTGGTGCAAGGAAAGACATCCAGCCTTTAACCATCGACCAAAATGAAACTGAGCCAGGTGGTTCCAGCAACCACAGAAATACACGGGATAAGCTGATGAAAATTCGTAAATTCTAAGCCACCACACGAATAAATGAATAAACTAGTATGCTGTTTTTCTCTCCGCGTTTACCCTCTGTGGGTGGGGGCTGTAGAACACATCCAAATTATCTTCTACCTGTCGTAAAAGGCGACTAAAAGGGGACCCAGATCGCTTCATCTTGAGAGCGTGGGCTGACAATGTTTTCACTAACTGGTCTTCATCTTTCATCGAGTTCAGTTTTGTTAATTAGGCATCTAAACACACTGATGTTCTATGATATTCATAGGCTACCAGAGAACGATGAGATATATCTGTTGGTGTTTTGAAGTGAAGTACGACTGTCAGTAACTCGCTCGATAGATGACATGCTATGCATGGCAACCGAGACAGGAACCTCTGTTCCAGAGGTGGCGTGCCAGATGCGACCGTGCCGCATGCGACCCGTGCCACTAGCGACCGCATAATCTGTAACCGTGCCGGATGCGACCGGCGTTGACAGGATGCGACCGGCGTTGACAAGCAAATTGTCATTTGATAAGTTGTGTCATCACCCAAGATAAGGTAAGCTAAACGCAGTGCAATGTAATTTAAAAAGTCTTATAAGCAGCTACTGCCCCTACTTTACATAACACTTCTGGGGGAAACTCGTTTTACAATACGAAACATGGTGATGCGTTTACGTCTTTTCCCACCGGGCGAGTTGGCCATGCGGTTATAGGCGCGCGGCTGTGAGCTTCCATCCGGGAGATAGTGGATTCGAATCCCACTGTCGGCAGCCCTGAAGATGGTTTTCCGTGGTTTCCCATTTTCACATCAGGCAAATGCTGGGGCTGTACCTTAATTAAGGCCACGGCCGCTTCCTTCCCACTCCTAGCCCTTTCTTATCCCATCGTCGCCTTAAGACCTGTCTGTGTCGGTTCGACGTAATACCACTAGCAAAAAAAAAATCCTAATTCTCTGAAATTATTTACGACTTAGGCCTACTTACTTATCGTGTCCTATTAGTGCCGGGAGTGTCCGAGGACGTGTTCGGCTTGCCTGGTGCGGGCCTTTCTACCTGACGCACATGGGAGGCCTGCGCGTCTGGATGTGAGATTATGATAATGAGGTAGGGAAAGATGAAACCCGGTGTCGGCACGTAGCCTACTCCTTTCGAATAATACCAAGGGGTCTGCTCAATGCTTTACGTCTCCATCCGACGGCCGAATCACCATCAACAGCATCATATTCCCTCACTTCATTTGAACACTGTGAAGAGGTTTGGATTTGAATCCAGGCTTTTGGTACGCAATCTAGTGATTACAAATTGTATACACCAGCTTTCCTACCCTGCCGCCTACATTATGATGGTGAATTTTTTTTCATCCTGGCTAAGTGGTTCGACGGCTCAGACGGTTGAGATGCTGGTCTTCCGACTCCAACTTGGCAGGTTCGATACTGGCTCAGTCTGGTGGTATTTGAAGGTGCTCAAATACGTCAGCTTTGTGTCGATGGATTTATTGGCACGTTAAATAAGTCCTGCGGGACTAAACTCCGGCACCTAGGCGTCTCCTTAAGCCATAAAAGTAGTTACTGGGACGTAAATCCAGCAACATTATTATATTTTTCTTTCGACCAACGGCACTCGCACCTGCTAACAACGGTGTCAGACCTTTATTTTAGAAAATACCAAGTTAGTTACTGATAAACAATCTGCCACTTGGTGACAGCCCTTAATGCAGATAAGTTGTAAGTGATTGATGGGTCGCATGCGGCACGATGCATATCCGCTCGGTCGCTATTGGCACGATAATGGCCGGGTCGCATCCGGCACGGTCGCATCTGGCACGTAACCGTTCCAGATAGCTTTCATTGCAGCCTTGTTGAGTGACGCACGTTTCGCAAATCACCATTCTATCAACAACGTGTATGTGGCGTGCACGCTACCAAACATTAACACGAAAGTTGATTTTTTTCCCCCTCACTACTTCCTGAAAACTTCCACCACCCAATTTGTTCTCTACATTCCCGGATAAACGACGAAAGGAAAGACTTCTTAAAGCTTAACAAAATTACTTTTTCCTCTTCTTTCCCTTGGCTCGATGCAACTCATAAATATTAATTAAGGCCACGCTTCTCTAAGAGTTTAAACGACTTACAAATTTGTTTCAGAGGCGAATATCTGATACAAAGTAATACACTGCTACTGTTTCAGAGAAGGTGTTGTATAACAATGGCGCTGAGGATTATGATAAAATTTTCTTAACGTCAGAGTCGTCTTAAGGACACTGGTATTGTATATTATACATTAGCAGACACCAATACATTAACTATTCCTTTTCTTTATATTTATTTTTGAAGAAGAACTACAAATGTACACGTCTTTAGTTTTTCCCTCGGACTCAGCGAAGGATCCCACCTCTACCAACTCAAAAACAGTGTCCTGGAGCGAGATACATTGGGTGGGGATACAGCTGGGGGGAGGACCAGTACCTAACCTGCTATGCTGAACAATGGACTTGTGGGGGAATGGGAAGATTTAAAGGGATATAAGGATGAAGGAAGGAAGCGGCCGTGGCCTCAAGTTAGCTACCATTCCCGCATTTGCCTGGAAGAGAAGTGGGAAACCACGCAAAACAACTTCGCGGATGATAGAGGTGGGAATCAAGCCCCTCCCCCCTCTATTCAGTTGACATCCCGAGGCTAAGTGGACCCCGTTCCATTCTTCGTACCACTTTTCAAGTTTCGTGGCAGAGCCGGGAATCGAACGCGGACTTCCTTGAGTGACAGCTAATCACACTAACCACTACACCACAGAGACGGATACGTCTTTATTTTACAGAACAAACATCAATCAATTAATCAATCAATCAATCTGCATTTAGGACCGTCGCCCAGGAGGAAGATTTCTTATCAATTGTTTTCCTAGTCTTTTCTTAAATGATTTCAACGAACTTCGAAAAGTATCGAACATTTCCGTTGGTAAATATTATTCCTCTTCCTAATTCCTCTTCCTATAAATGAATATTTGGCCCAATTTGTCCTCCTGAATTCTAGCTTTATCGTTATACCATGATCTTTCCTACTTTTAAAAGCTGCACTCAAGCTTAATCATCTACTAATGTCATTCCACGCCATCTCTCCTCTGACAGCGCAGAACATTTCGCTTAGTCGAGCAGCTCGTCTCCTTACTTTCAAGTGTTCCCAGCCCCAAGTTTACAATATTTTCGTAACACTGCTCTTTTGGAGGAAATCAGCCAGAACAAATCGCGCTGCTTTCCTTTGGATTTTTTTAAATTTCTCGTATCAAGTAATCCTGGTGCCAGTCCAATTCACTGGACCCATAATCTTACTAGAAACTTACACGTCCTCCCCTTTACATTCTTACTACAACCCCTAAATACCTCATAGTCGTAACTATATGAAGAGTTCTGTAACCTTTATTTACAGTATCGCGTATATGATTATCCCAATGAAGAGCTTTCTTTATTTAAACACTTAAGTTCTTATATTAATCCCCGTGAGAAACTCTCATCCCATCAACACAGTAATTAAAATCCAGAGGAATTTTACTCTTGGTGAAGCTTTGAACATTATTTCTTAACTCGTTTACCATCATACCATAGTCCGCTATCCATCTCATAACACCGTCGCGATCTTACACGGGTTTATTCAGGTACATTCATCTCAATTATTTCCTCATCCAAATGCTTTCTACTTTTTACATAAACTAAACATTGATAACCAGACTGTAGACCTGTTTAAAAAAAATAATGTTTGATTAGAATGTTGGGAAAACTTTGTTTAAAGTTATAAGTTTTTCAAAGGATTTCTACTTTTCTCTCAACCTGCCACTATCTATTGGGAATGATACAAGATCTCGATTATATAAGTTACGGTAAGAAAATATTCTATGGTCGTAAGATCGAAAGATGCATTCTGACAATTCTTAGAGGGAGGTCCGTTTACTGCCTACCTGGGTGGGAAGAAGGAGTAGGGGGTATTGTTGCCATGGAAACGTGGGCGTGCCCACTGCTGTTGCCATGGAGATAAGCCTGCTGGTCAACTCGTCTTGCTTGAAGTTGCCAAACCTCTCACTTCTAACCGGAAACGAGACGGAGAACGGAATGCAAGAATGTGGCAACATCTTGCAGTGTCACGTGCAATGCTCCTGCCTCCAGCCCTATCTTGTCTAAATGCTTCTTTAAATATTACGAGTATAGCTCTAGCTTTGATGCTTTTTAATGATTGGTACCTGAACTTTAAACAAGTATAGTTAAAGGAAAAATATTACTAAATTTTTCAGACAGACACCATAACTTCAGTACAACCTTTTCAAGCTCCTGTCAAAAGCTTCTACGAGCTATTGCGACGTCAATCTTCTATACCGGACGGACCTATTACAAAACTCGTTCTCCACCAACACAGCCATAGTATTTACGGGAGAAACTAGGATTGTATCACCTTAATTGCAATATGATTAACTAGTTATCCTGACGTGTACCTCTTACCGTTTTAATTGACTTCATCTTCTAGTTTAAATCACTCCTACAACGTAAGAGTCATCTTACAATGAGCGACGTCTAGTGTAGGTTGCAATCAGCTCGTCTCCCGGGAAGAAGTCATTGTGACCGGTGGATGATGAAGACGGAACCAGACGCATTTTCAACCAAGACAAGTACAGGATAGAGATATCGTTGCTCATCCTCGTCGTAAGAAGGCGACTCTCAATTATTGGAAACCGATATCAGCGTTCATGTTTCAGCAATTAGACTTTCGGCATGTAATTTCCTATCCCTGCTTCAGAACGCCATGGTCGATAAATTTGGGTTAGATTAAGTGATGGTTAGCGCTTTAAGTAAGGTATATTTCGTAATTGTTAAGTTCTTCTGTCTACCGAAATTAATTTTGAGTAACAAATCTCTAAACTACCTGAAAACCGAGCTCGATAGCTGCAGTCGCTTAAGTGCGGCCAGTATCCAGGAATCGGGAGATCGTGGGTTCGAGCCCCACTGTTGGCAGCCCTGAAGATGGTTCTCCGTGGTTTTCCATTTTCACACCAGGCAAATGCCGGGGCTGTACCTCAATTAAGGCCACGGCCGCTTCCTTCCACTTCCTAGGCCTTTCCTATCCCATCGTCGCCATAAGACATATCTGTGTCGGCGCGACGTAAAACAAATAGCAAAAAAAACTACCTGAAAAAAATTACAACAGTATTAAACTTTTAAAAAATAATTAAAATAGAACGACATGTTTCGTTCTTGAAAGAGCATCATCAGATTCTATTAAATCACACTAAAAATCCACAATTCTAGCCCTCCATGGAAGCAACTCAATGTTGAAACATCCTAGGGATATGAGCTACGAATTTTAGGTAAATAAAATGTAACTGAATATGAGAATACATTCTTTATTTACTTCTAAAAGTTGCAATCCTTTTCTTAATCATCGTTATCCGGTCAATTAGATTAGCACTTCCCTTTTTCTACCACTCCGAGCGCTAATGTGAGTCAAAGCATTGTTTCACTGAAATGAAATGGCGTATGGCTTTTAGTGGCGGGAGTGTCCGAGGACATGTTCGGCTCGCCAAGTGCACGTCTTTTGATTTGACGCCCATAGGCGATCTGCGCGTCGTGATGAGGACGAAATGATGATGAAGATGACACATAAACCCAGCCCCCATGCCAGCGAAATTAACCAATGATGGTAAAAATTCCTGACCCTGCCGGGAATCGAACCCGGGACCCCTGTGACTAAAGGCCAGCACGCTAACCATTTAGCCATGGAGCAGGACATTGTTTCACTTAAGCACTACTACGAGCGTTAATGTGAGTCAATGCAGAGTTTCACTTAAGATCTTATAACTACATTCGGTGGGGACATTTATCTAAAATCTCCTGAGTGTATCCAAATACAGTAGAGACAATACGCGACACTCAGCGAGATATCGAGGGACAGCTGTTAGAGCTCTATCTAGCGGGTAGACCTGAGAACTACTGATTTTGTCATAAGAGCCCGTGTATTTGTGTGTGAAGTTTTTGGTGTTATTTATGCGTTTTCAGTGAGCTGACATAATTAAATAGTAGCGTGTGTCATTCCGTGATATCTCCTCTCAACATGAGGGGAAAGGTATGTGCTGTGTTTGGCTGCAGTAACTATGAAGTAGAGAAGAATGCGCGGTCTTTCTTTCGCTACCCTCGTGACAAGAACGTGTAAGTAATATTGTCTTTGCATATATATTCTTCCAGTGACAAAGATATTTTTATAGTACTTCACAATCTTCTGACCTGCTCGACCCATATTTTAACAGGCTTAAAATATAATACGCATATTTTATTGTATAGTGCAGCAGTTAACCTTCAATACCGAGGTGGTGTTGTAGGTGTGATCTGTGGGTTTTTAAATGTCACGGAAGTGATTTGGATAAGGTGTACAAGAAAGAAGGGTCGTTACGCTTATATAAGAATAATTGTAAGATCTGTTCAGATCATTTCCAGGCCAGCGACTTTAAAAATCCTCAACTATACAGCCAAGGGTATGTTACATTTTTAATCTAATTGTACGTAAATATTCCTCAAAGCATCACTATCGATAACATTTTCATACTTTTCTTTCTTTTATCCCTCTTCTCAGATTAAAGCCGGGATTTTACAGATTTTCTTTCTGTTAGTAGGCTTCATGTTAAGAGGAAAATTGTCCAGCTTTTTAAATGTTAATTCATTGCATCACGTGTGTAAGAAATGTGCCGATATTTTTATTGACAAGTGTCTTAATGTGATGATACAATGGTTTTTAAACGATAAAAAAGACAAATCTAACCGTAAAAGTTCAGACAGGAATGCTAAAGCAAAAAACGTAATGCATAAATGAAAGATCAATCCATTTCACAGCAGTCCATTTCACATCTTGTTTATATGTCTAATTTCAGTCTTTAAATAATAACCTTTTGAATAATTCTTCATTCATTTATCCAGAATTGCATTAGCAACTTCGAAGTTAATATCTCAATAATACTTTCTGTCTAGACGTAATTTATTTATCCATTTTCGTATAGGCATTTCCATTGATATTTGAATTTAGCGCGACTTTTTAGGTCAAGTCACTGGAGCGCCACCGTCGAATTGTCTCCCAATTTAACGAGGCTAAATCCGTAAGTGTCGCGTATTGTCTCTACTGTATTTGGTGTATCGAACCAAGGAACACATTACAGAAATAATTATTTAAGTAAGTTAATTTGGCTATAATTTGAATAAAAAAGAAAACAAGGAAGGAAACAGGCGATTTTAGGCTGTTTTTCCGGAGCTGCTTTTAGGCCGGAAGTGGTTTTCGAAATTTGTAATTTTTTACTATGATAGAGTTATTCAAGACTTACAATTTGAAACCTTTCCGGGTTCTTTATCCCTTTTAACTTTGGGCATAATTGAGGAAATTTATTAATTTTACGTTTTTCGTTTTTATCTGATAGAAGCCTTTCTCGTGGACAGTCGAGATTTCTTCTGAGGACGCAGAGCACAGTCTTCTGCGAAACGTTAAGAATTTCACCTTATTTTTTTGACACGGCATAAGCCCAAAAACCTATACACTATCATGTCTATAAGTACGGGCCGTGAAAGCATTAATGGCAACATTTATGTTTATTTCTGTTTGAATACTTACGAATTTGAAATCTGGAACTTAATGAATTCCTCACTCCTCTCCTTCCATGCATATTATAGCTTTCTCTATCCAGAACCTCGGCACTAACTGAGATAGAGTGGTTATCTCTTTGTCCGGCCGTCTTTTCACCCAGGCTGAGTGAACCCCACGACTATGCGCATCTCCCAATGCCCTACAATGACGCAAACTAACGTCATCGCGTATTATTCAAACGGGAGATACACAAGCATTCTACTGTGTTTTTCTAGATTAGTAATAATAAAATCATGTGTAGCTCGTTTTCTGCAGTGTGTACGTTACCTCTAACGTTGGGTCATCTTGTTCATCGAATGAACGCTAGTGGGTAAAAAGTATTTGTAAACATCGCAAGCAGATTAGCTAGCTTATCCCCAAAACGGAATGGTGATGAAGGCCCAGAGACACCAGTCAATCCACCAGTCAATACATCAGATAACCGTCTTGAATACTTGGCTATCTAAGGCCAAATACCGATCATTCCACCCTAGCATCATCTCCATAGGAAAGTGTATCGGACTGCAATATACACTCTACTTAATAAAACGAAGGTGAAATCTAATTAAACATGTTGGCTTTAACTGCAGCACACTTTGGAAAGATATTTCTAGGATTCATGGCCTTAAATGTTAATATAATCTTCAGACATTTTTCTTCATGTGAAATAATTGTATGCCAAAGGGTTATACGTTGGTTATTGGGAACTGAACAGACATCCCTTTGGGAGAATCAAGCCCGTATTTACAGGCTTGGACAGGCAATTTAAGGTATAAGAATTCCCATCAACTTTATATTTCTTAATTTCCTTCTTTATAGTTTTCACGAATTGATATGGTGATTTAAAAACATTACAGTTTGAGATGTTCCGGGATAATATTCAGACTCATTACTTATTCCCTGATAAGATATGGATTTCATATTTCCTCCTCCTAAACTGCTCACAGAAACTGAGATGTTGTAATAACATGAACCCGGGAACGATTTCTATCGGTGGAATCCGAGGAATGTAAAGTAGACCATTAAAATAACATGCCATGGAAAGGGACTCAGATAAACATGCGATAACAAATAATCAGAGTGGAGGTTTTCATCTAAGAAAAACTGCTCAGATCAGCTGGCTCTAGTCGGATGGAAGGTGCTGGTGGTGGTGATTATTGTTTTAAGAGGAAGTAGGATGGAAGAAAGCCACTGAATTTTGTGCCACAGTAGTTATGTTACAAGAGGCAGTTTTGCGCATGAGCTGAGATGTACAGGGAGTTTAATTTAAGCGAAGTCATAAAATATACAAGGTAAAAACAACACATATAACCGAAATCACTTTCTAATTGTCATTGAGTCTATGCAATTTTGTTACACAGCTAACAATGAACATTTAGCAAATAACTCATGTGTTTTCGCCATTGTTCTTGAGGGTTCCAAGAGCTCGGTGGGCCTCACAACCATAGTTTCACACTGCTCCCCGCTGATATTCTGCAGAACTCTCTCGATGTTCTCCCGATGTGGAAGACAACGTGGAGTGGACCTGAAGCACAGTTCTTTCAGTAATCCCCACAAAAATCATCACCTATTGCTTTATTAGGACTGCGTGAAGAATGTGGAGACGCTATGCCTCTTGAAATCAACCGACCAGGATACATCCCCTGCAGGACAGTAAGGCATCCATTCCCTCGGCTAATAGGTTATAGCCCCATCTCATTGAAACACTTGCTCGTCCACGTCAAGATAGTGTTGCTCAAAGAATATTGCCAAATCCGATTGGAAACGTAGAATAACTCGCATTGAATTAATTACATTATCAGAAAGAGGTTTCGGTTAATTTACTTGGGGACCAGTCCGCATCTGGGCGAACAATGATATACCATTTGGGCGAGCTTTCTAATAGTTACCTGATATGAATTGCTCGGCTAATCACCCCTAAATAAAGTTTGTCCCTCTTATGTTTACAGACATGGCACTGTCTGCATATTTCAGGTGCTGATATCGTATGCAGTAAATTCAGGTGTGGTTAAAAATTGGACTTCATGATTGTAAGAATGTATCCATATCAGACAGTCTTAAAAGAGTCGACCCTTGTCACTGGCTGAGTGGCTCAGACGGTTGAGACGTTGACTTTCTGGCCTCAACTTGGCAGGTTCGATTCTGGCTCAGTCTGGTGGTATTTGAAGGCGCTCAAATACGTCAGCGTCGTGGTGGTAAATTTATTGGCACACTATAAAGAACTCCTACGGGACTAAATTCCCGCACCTCGGAGTCTCCGAAAACCATAAAAGTAGTTAGTGGAACGTAAAGCAAATAACATTATTATTGAATACCCTTGTCAAAAATATTATTTTCCCAGATAGAAATTTCATCTGATATATAATGTACGGGGAAATTCATTCCACATTTTAGTTATTGTTCTATTCTCTTTTAAGTCCGCAGTCCACTTTGTTAGTTGCTTACTTAAGCAGTTGTTCTTTTACGTAAAAATGTCTTATGGCTACGGCCCATCTGGGATAGGAACGGGGTAGGAATGGGAAAGAAGCGTTCGTGGCTTTAATTATGGTACAACTCCAGCAATTACCTGGTGTGAAAATGGGAAACAACAAAAAATCATCTTCAGGGCTGTCGCTACTAGGATTCGAACATACCAATTCCCGAATGCAAGTTAACACCTATAGCGTCCAAACCGCGCACTCAACTCTCAAACGTCACTAACCTCAGTCAGAATCGAACTTGTTATCTTGGTGCTGTTTTCAACGTTAGAATTCATGATAGGTTAGACCCCTTTCTCGTACATCCGCAGGTCGCCTTATAGGCATCAACCCCCTGTGGGTGGGGGCGGAAGAATAACACCCACGGTATCCCCTGCCCGTCGTAAGAGGCGACTAAAAGGGCCTCAGGGGCTCTGAACTTTGGAGCGTGGGTTGGCGACCACGGGGCCCCTCCGCTGAGTCCTGGCATTGCTTCCACTTACTTGTGCCAGGCTCCTCACTTTCATCTATCCTGTCCGACCTCCCTTGGTCAACTCTTGTTCATTTACGACCCCGACGCTATTAGGTTTGCGAGGGCTAGGGAGTCTTTCATTTTCACGCCCTTCGTGGCTGTTGTCATCCTATGGCCGATATATTCATTTTTCGAAGTGTCGGATCCCTTCCATTTTCCCCTCTGATTTGTGTTATATAGAGGATGGTTGCCTAGTTGTACTTCCTCTTAAAACAATAATCACCATCATCACCACCAATATATGCATCAACTCGAAAGACCTGCACCAGGCCGCTTCGGCGGCCCTATATTATTATTATTTTTATTATTATTATTATTATTATTACAGGCCGGCATCACTGCGTTACGAAGATATAAAAATGAGACTGTTTATGTCTTATTAAATTTGCTTCGTATCTTCATTAATCCACCGCAGTAACCACTCGCTGCTCTCTTGCATAATGCGAAATACAAGGTTAGCAGAAGGGATGGCAAACTGCAAGTGACAGGTCTCTTCAGATCGATGGAGTGGTCGATAATCCATCTACCTCGCTTCAGTTTGATAAAATATTCACCACTCGCTATGGATGATTACGTCTAAGTGTGGTTAGCTGTTGAACATGCACGACTGGGCTCCCACTACAATACTCCGCTTCGTATACTAGTTAAAAAGTAAATGTCGACTTGAAGACAGCCTGTACAGTTGTACTGACATTATTATTTTCTCAATATGTTTTTCTTTTCTTTAGTTTACAGATCTGTTCCTTAACCAGAGCACGGTTCATTATACGGGAGTCTAATACCATGCTAACTCATAAGGAAAATAAAACGTACTGGATCGATCTTAAGCTAGTTTGCCTATTTTGAGGTCTCTGACATCAGTAAACTCACCACGGGCTCACAAAATTTATTCTGTAAATATATCGTTAAAATAACCTAAAACCTAGGGAGTTGGCCGCGTGGTTAGCGGCGCGCAGCTGTGAGCTTGCATTCGGCAGATAGTGGGTTCGAACCTCATTATCTGATACCCTGAATATGGTTTTCCGTTGGTTTCCCACTTTCACACTAGTCAAATGCTGGGGCTGCACCTTGATTAACCGAGATCGATAGCTGCAGTCGTTTAAGTGCGGCCAGTATCCAATATTCGGGAGATAGTAGGTTCGAACCCCACTGTCGGCAGCCCTGAATATGGTTTTCCGTGGTTTCCCATTTTCACACCAGGCAAATACTGGGGCTGTACCTTAATTAAGGCCACGGCCGCTTCCTTCCCACTCCTAGCCCTTCCGTATCCCATCGTCGCCATAAGACCTATCTGTGTCGGTGCGACGTAAAGCAAAAAAAAAAAAAGCACCTTGATTAAGGCCACGGCCGTTTCCATTCCACTCCTAGCCCTTTCCTGCCCCATCATCGCCGTAAGACCTATCTGTGTTGGTGCGATGTAAAGCAGACTGTAAAAAAGAGACTAATACTAATAACGTCGTGTTCTATGGTCTAGGGTTCGCTTCCCGACTAGATCCTTTGTCTCGGGGACTAGGTATTTGTCTTAGTCTTGATGCACAACTCTGCATATGCACACAATACACCACTACCATCCACTGTAAAAACACGCAACAGCGAATGAATTTCTTCACAGTTTATTAGCGTCGGGAAGTGAATCCGGCCGTAAAAAGGGCGAAGTCTATCCGTGTGACACAGTTCGCATAAGCGACCCCACCGAGGCATGCTGCGAAAAGCTGTGGAAAAATCAGAAGAAGAAGAAGAAGAAGAAGAAGAAGAAGAAGAAGAAGTGAAGCCGTTTTCGCAACATAATTCTTATCTAGGTAGGTAGTAAGCTTCCAAACCGTGCACAGAATTGAAAAATACATATAGTATATATCGGTATTGTTTTCTAGTAACAAAATTTCTACGTAATGAAGCTGCTTCCATTATAGGGGTGTGGTCACTGCTTCTGACTCGAAGTCCGCGGGGTTCGAATTCCAGTTCTTCCAAGTGACAGAGTGTTGGAAGCTTACTACCTATCTCGTTAAGAATTATGTTGTGAAAACGACTGCACTTCTTCTTCTTCGTCTTCTGATTTTTCCACAGCTTTTCCTAGCATGTCGGTCACTGTGAAGTATGAATGCAGTATATTGAGTGCCTCTGCCTGCTGGCTAGCCACTCAGCCACAGTGGAGACATTTGCCAGCCGTGTTCCATGTCTGCGTTCGCTGTATCTCACATAAAATGCCTTCCCAGCTGACGATAAGGTTTAATAAACACACATTCTAAACCACAGACTCAACACGGAGCTATGGAAACCCCATTTAAAAATGACAATATGCACTAGATAACCAATCATTTTTGACACTGTTATTATATTCGAATATCCACCAATGTTAACACGTAAATATATTAAGTATATTATAGGAAAGTAGTCGGTTCGACGTAGTTTTTCTATGCCAAGATAACAGGTTAAATCCTCGCTCAAGGCGGTTTTTCAATGAGACAAATCTGTGTCGCTGGCATGTTAAGGATTCTTACAGGGCAAAATTTGGACATCCCTATATCCGTTCAGACGAAACAGAATTCTTACATATTGTATACACCTTCATTATAGACTGTTCTCCCTTACAGAGTTCAGTCGCAAGAGTCTCCAAAATCCCCCATTTGCATCTAGCACATTCCACAATTCCTACCATTAAAAGACGAGTCGTTGCCTTCGTCTCCCTGTATTTTCTTACCCCCACCACCACTCAATATCAATGCATTTTTAATTTCCATAGAAAACAGCTGGGGACTGCAAAAATAAGCATCCATTCTTATCAAAATTATCATCTATTTTCTGTAAAAGCGTGTATTTAAAAATCGAAATAAATATTTGTAGCAGTCTCTTTATTTCATTGTCGTTCATTTTCTCTGCGAGGCGCTTCCGCCAGCAGGCACAAAAACTGGCCTGCAGAGTGTGTAAGTTAATTCACTTACCGCAGGACTGATTCTAACCGACCGAGCTCGATAGCTGCAGTCGCTTAAGTGCGGCCAGTATCCAGTATTCGGGAGATAGTAGGTTCGAACCCCACTGTCGGCAGCCCTGAAGATGGTTTTCCGTGGTTTCCCAGGCAAATGCTGGGGCTGTACCTTAATTAAGGCCACGGCCGCTTCCTTCCCACTCCTAGCCCTTCCCTGTCCCATCGTCGCCATAAGACCTATCTGTGTCGGTGCGACGTAAAGCAACTAGCAAAAAAAAAAAAAAAAATTCTAACCGAGGCAAAGGCAACATTTGAAGAACATCCTAGACTGCATTTCCTAGTAAATCCTCTCCATCTTACGGTTCGAATGACCAGGCTGAATTGTTTTAAACGGTAAAAGAGGTGGTTTCTGGGCCCAAGTTGGCTCAGTGATGAGTTATTTAAGGTGTTTAAAAAGTATATAAAAGGGACAGGTGTGGTAATCTAGCCACCTACCTCCTAAATACTCCTGGGTGCGAATTCCGAATTCCAATGACTTTGGAATTTCACGAGGGCTAGCGTGGGACCGCAGGAAGATAACCCAACCTTAAACCTCATGCAGGTTCCAAATTGAAGACAAGTGTTATGACAACTCCCCAAAAGAAAACATAGGAAGGCAGTATTGAAGAAGAATATACGTTTTCGTTGCATACAAATTTCTCTTACAAAGAGAGTTTACAGTCATTCTTGCTGCTATTTCACATTTTTGAAATGTTTTAACATGGACCTCATAACACCTTTAATATATACAGTATTCTTCTTCTACCCCTTTTCCCAAGTCTGTCAGGGCTGTGTCGCACATGCGGATTGGCCATGTTTTACGTCCAGATGCTCTTCCTGGTGGTGGGGAGTGTAGTGTGATGTCTGAATACGAAGAGGAAAGTGTTGGGACAAACACAAACATCCAGTCCCCTGGTCAGAAAAATTATCAGACTCGATTAAAATCCCCGCAGGCACCTAACTTTCATCTATCTTATCCGATCTCTCTTGGTCAAACCTTGTTCTTTTCCGACCCCGACGGTATTAGAGCACTCGAGGCATACGGAGTCTTTCCACACTCTTCGTCTTCCTATGGTCCATATCTTCATTTTTCGAAGTGTCAGATCCCTTCCATGGTTTCTTTCTGATTAGTATTATATAGAGGATGGTTGCCTAGTAATACTTCCTCTTAAAACAATAATCACCACCAACACCCGGCCGGGAGTCGAACCCGGGACCCTCTGAACCGAAGGCCTCAACGCTGACCATTCAGCCAAGGAGTCGGACCTTTAATATGTACCGTATATAGGCCTAATTTATTTACGTCACATCGACACAGATACGTCATACGGTGACGAAGGGATAGGAAAGGTCATGATTAAGGTACAGCCCCAGCATTTGCCTGGTGTGAAAATGGGAAACCACTGAAAACCTTCAGGACTGCCGACAGTGGGATTCGAACCCACTATCTCCCGACTGCAAGCTGACAGCTACGTGACCGAAACCGCGCAACCACCTGCTTGGTATCTTTAATATTAAGACGTCTGAAAAGGTCCGAACTATCTTAAGTAAACGTAATATAGGCACTACACAAAATGTCTCCCTAGTCTCGGTAAGGATAGTAATAAAATCATTCCTCACAATACCTAGAAAATAATTAAGTTCAGACCTTATTGCGTTCTTTCCTTCTTCCTTTCTTAATCCGCTTACCGTCCAGGGTTCGTTTTTCCTTCGGACTCAGCGAGGGATCCCACCTCTACCGCCCCAATGGCAGTGTCCGGGAGCGTGAGACTTTGGGTTCGGGGATAAAACTGGCGACGAGGACCAGAACCTCGTCCAGGCGGCCTCACCTGCTATGCTGAACAGGGGTCTTGTAGGGGGAGGGGGGAAGATTGGAAGGAATAGACAAGGAAGAAGGAAGGAAGCGGCCTTGGCCTTAAGTTACGCACCATCCCGGTATTTGCCGGGAGGAGAAGTGGGAAACCACGGAAAACCACTTCGAGAATGGATGAGGTGGGAATCGAACCCCCCTCTACTTGTTCACCTCCCGAGGCTGAATGGACCGCGTTTCAGCCTTCGTATCACTTTTCAAATTTCGTGACAGATCCGGGAATCGAACCCGGGCCTCCGGGGTGGTTGCTAATCACAATAACCACTACACCACAGAGGCTGACTTTATTGCATTCTTTTGTTTTAAATATCTGGGTCATTCCTTTCCTAGTCTAAGAACACAAGTCTATAGGGAAAACGTTCAACATTCCGCTTCATAAAATGATATTCCTTTCGTGGAATGCTCGGACGGGAGTGGTAGAAAGTTACTCTTTCATGATAGTGTAAAAAAGAAGTAAAGAGTGCATATAACGGTACTCAACCCTCGCACTGTTCGACTACGAACCTCATAAACACTGGGCTATAACGATAAACTTCAAGCATAAGATCACGGTGCTTTCCAACTCATAAAAATTCCGTCGTCACGAAACACTAAATCTCAACGAGAAATTTATACACAACATTTGCTCTAAAAGCAGTTATTGGAATATTTTGAAACTCAATGTAGATTTATGGACGTCCGACAGCAAGGTCTATTTAATATTTCCGTTGTCAGTATCCCTTTTCTCTCAATTAATACAAAGCCAACAGCAATGAATACGGTATCAGCGGACAGGACTTTTTTTTTTACCGACTTCAGACATAGCAGACTCTGCTTATGTTAGAACGCATTGTTTGTTTAAAATTTAATTTAAAAGAAAAATTCAAAAAATATCTGTGTAACATTCAGCACTGCTGCCATTTGGGTGAATAAGGGAGTTCTCTATCTTGCTAGAGACCTGATGCTTTACCTTTCTTTCTCAACTGGTTGAAGCGATATCTACTAAAAAATGAGTGGGTAGGTGTATTAAAATTTACAGACTTCCAATATGGCGTCAGGAAACATCACCAATAGCTCATTAGAGTGAAATATGCATATATATTCTCTGTACAATATTAGACGCAAGTCGGATCAAATAATAGGAGCAATGATGATCTATAAATTGTGTTAATATGTATGTCCAACCCTTGTATCGTTGCTGTTTGGGGTCGGGTATGAGGTGAGATGAATCTGTTGTGGCGGGTTTTTATGACCGGATGCCCTTCCTGACGTTAATCTCATCAGAGATAATGAGACGAAATGAATGACGTGATATATGATAGTAGAATGGGAGAGGGCGAGACCGGTGCCGGCACATAGCCTACTCCTAAAGGCTTTACGTCCCCATCCATCAACAGCGTCATACGTCCTCTCATCTCTTTCGAACACTGTGGAGAGGTCTGGAATTCAATCCAGGCTTTTGGCACACACTCTAGGGATTATAAATTGTACTGTATATCTCCACCTTTGCTACACTGCCGGCCAACATTCTGAGGGTGAACTTTTTTTTCGACCAATGGGATTCGAACCGGCTAACCTCGGTGTCGGATCTTATAGGCTTCACACCTTAACGACCATGGCCTCCAGGAAGGCTTGTGTTAATATTTGATATATTAGCATAAGATTACTTTGTATTATTTCTGGCAAAACATTTTCTCAAATAATTTAAAGCCTACAGCGAGGAAGAAGGTATCAGTGGACAGGAATTTTTACTGACTTCCGTCATAGCAAACTCAGTTTACGTTAAAACACATCAGGCTTGCCAAAACAAATTAATTTTGAAGGAAAAACTATAGTCATATTGATCATAAATTTAAAAGGGGCAAGAAGGGTCCTCACGCATCTTCATGAATAAACAGCCACTGCTCGATTCAATGACTCTGAAAAAACAGTTGTCATACCACGAATTGTGAGGAAAGCAACGGGAAACTACCTTACTCCTCATTTCCCTAGTACGCCTCTTCAGTGATGCCTAGGCCATCTATGACAGCTGATGGCAGAGCTGTTGAGGATCCCACTAGCGGCATCGCTGACGGACTGAACATTCATATACCACGAATTAGCATCACCCTATCTGACCGAACCATGTCTTATTAAAATGACCAGAGAAATTGTTATCACTGAAAGTTGCCATTGCAATAACTCAGTAAGTCTCAGGAACAAACGCTTCAAAGAGCTGGATTATACTGTACTTGCCAAATGCTGTATTTACGCATGGATAACTATGTAGTCGATTCAAGACACAATAATTCTAACAGTATTTTTGTATTAATTACCACCGGGCGAGTTGGCCGTGCGGTTAGAGGAGGGGGGGGGGGGGCGCAGCTGTGAGACAGCCCTGAGATGGTTTTTCGTGGTTTTCCATTTTCACACCAGGAGAATGCTGGGGCTATACCTCAATCAAGGCCACGCCGCTTCCTTCCGACTCCTATGCCTTTCCTATCCCATCGTCGCGTTAAGACCTGTCTGTGTCGGTGCGACGTAAAGTACATTGTAAAAAACAGTATTAATTATCGAAAAAGTCCGCCTGTGTGATGTAGTGGTTAGTGTGATTAGCTGCAACCCCAGGAGGCCAGGATTCGATTCCAGGTTCTGCCAAGAAATTTGAAAAGTGTGACGAGGGCTGGAATGCGTCCACTCAACTTCGAGAGGTCAACTGAGTAGAGGAGGGTTTGATTCCCACCTCAGCCATCCTCGAAGTGGCTCTCCGTGGTTTCTCACTTTTCCAAATAAATGTCGGGATGATACCTAACTTAAGACAACGGCCGCTTCCTTCCGTCTTCCTTGTCTATCCCTCCCAATCTTCCCATTCCCGCACAAGGCCCTTGTTCAGCATAGCAGGTCAGGCCGATGTACTGGTTCTCCTTCCCAGTTGTATGCTCCTGACCCAAAATCTCACTCTCCAGGACACTGCCCTTGAGGCGGTAGAGGTGAGATCCCTCGCTGAGTCCGAGGGAAAAACCAACCCTGGAGGGCAAACGGATTAAGAATGAAGAATTATCCAAGAATTTCGACATCAAATATTGTATACAAAGAAGTACTGTAAACTGTACATACGTTCACGTTAATGAACTTCGTTGAGTACGGTATTTTATTTCAACAACCCTACAACAGATCACCTTTGGGAGGGGGGGAGGGGTAGAAGAAGGAAGGCAGGGAAAGGTTGAACATGCGAAAGTTTCGGACGGGTTTACCGGTAATAATAATAATAATAATAATAATAATAATAATAATAATAATAATAATAATAATAATAATAATAATATAGTAATAGTTCTTACGTCACACTAACTACTTTTACGATTTTCGGAGATGCCGAGGTGCCTGAATTTTGTCCCAGAGGAGTAAATCCACCGACGTGAGGCTGACGTACTTACCAAACCAAACCAAACCCCATGGCACTACAACCCTTGAAGGGCCTTGGCCTACCAAGTGACCGCTGCTCAGCCCGAAGGTCTTCAGATTACGAGGTGTCGTGTGGTCAGCACGAAGAATCCTCTCGGCCGTTATTCTTGGATCTCTAGACCGGGGCCACCATCTCACCGTCAGATAGCTCCTCAATTCTAATCACATAGGCTGAGTGGACCTCGAACCAGCCCTCAGGTCCAGGTAAAAATCCCCGACCTGGCCGGGAATCGAACCCGGGGCCTCCGGGTAAGAGGCAGACACGCTACCCCTACACCACGGAACCTGTCACTTAAGTCATTACATTTTTCGGTAATGAAATGAGAATGGCTACTTTTTTTTTTTTTTTTTTTTTTTTTTGCTAGTGGCTTTACGTCGCACCGACACAGATAGGCTCAAACCCACTATCTCCCGGATACAAGCTCACAGCCGCTCGGCTAAACGCACGTCCAGCTCGCCCGGTAAAATGAGAAAGGGAAAGTACAGGAAAGGTTTTGAACGTAGCCTTACGTAAGCAATATCCCGAGCATTTTCTTAGAATGTTTCTGGAAACCACCGAAAGATTCGAACTCACCATCTCTGTAATGCAAGCTTACAGACGAATTACCTGCGCTATCAAACTTGCACGGTCATCTCCAACAAACCGAAGGAACGTTAAACCAATAACATTATAAATTGTTAGGTACTTATTCGAATTTTAAATTATAAGTTTTTATCTTTAATTTCTATTAATCAGTAATAGTTTCATATCTACAGAAATCGTCTTGGGAGTAATACCTTACGCGATATCACCGCTAAAATCCAAGTATAATCAACAAAGTATAAGCCGTTTCGGAAGAGGCTAACATGAATATTGTCTTCGAATCATTAAGAGCGGACTTATCACGAAAAAAAAAACGAAAAAAAGATTTTTCGTTCCATTTTCATGTTTGTAACTGGACTCACCGATTTAAATTTTATTATTCTGAAAAATATAAAATAAATCAATACATATGGAGTTTCATGACAGACAACTGCCAGCGTGAGTGCCTCAGACTGTAGAGCCGCAGTGCGCGGGGTCGATTCCTGCTCAGCTCGGCTGTATTTGAAGGTGCTCAAATCCATCACCCTTGTGACAGTAGTTCAATCGGCACGTAAAAGGAAGTCTTGCGGGACATAATTCCGGCAGCTGGGCATGTCCGAAAACCATTCTTTTATGAAGGAGGCGAGAATCATTTTAAGAGCAGATGATTAATTATATAGTGCATTCAAACAGATTATATTGGAAATCAACAGGTCGAAAACTGCTGATGGAATTTATACCTTTGCGCTTATACGAATATAAAGTTTCCGGTATCTGTCGGTCAGGTTTTGTTTGCGCTAATCTCGAGGAATACCGGACAGGTTTTGATGTGGTTTTTATAGTTGTATACAGTATTTATCGAGGAAAGTCATGTGTATGAAACATTAATTTATGACAAACAAGAGGTGAGCAGAGGCGATTTTAGTGACGGAAGACAAAAGACGACCTCCGAGCTGGGTTAAGCTGCCTAAACTCCCCCAAGTAGGCCTACGTATGTATGGAAGAATGATCGTAAGTTCTTCAAAATAGTAAGCGGGGGTTTATACCTATCTGTGAAATAAAGCCCTCTAATAAGCGTTTTTTTATGCTTTAGTTTACAATAAAAGGTCAACCTTAAAATTAGAAAATACATTTTGAGATTAACTCGCATAATTGTCATCAAAACCATTCTCCTCAATAATGTTACTGTAATGCCAGTTTATAATGTCCGGCTCTTTGGCTGTATGGTCAGCGTAGTGCTCTTTGGTTCAGAGGGCTTCGGGTTCGATTGCCGGCTGGGTCGGAGATTCTTAACGTTAAAGGGTTAATTCCAATTATCCAGGTGCAACTATCACAACACAAAACACACTATCCTCCACTACAATAATACGCAATAGGCTATCCTATACGCGGCAGATGCCTCCCACCTTCGTCAGAGGATCTGTCTTACAAGGTCTCCACCAGGCTAAACATAGCCACACGAAAATAATAATAATAATAATAATAATAATAATAATAATAATAATAATAATAATAATGTTATTGTGTTTTACGCCCCACTAACTACTTTTTGACGGCTTTTGGAGACGCTGAGGTGCCGGAATTTTGTCCCGTAGGAGTTCTTTTACGTGCCAGTAAGTCTACCGACACGAGGCTCACATATTAGAACAACTTCAAATACCATCGGACTGAGCCAGAATCGAATCTGCCAAGTTGGGGTCAGAAGGCCAGCGACTCATCTGTCTGAGTCACTCAGCCCGGCCGAAATAATAATAATAATAATAATAATAATAATAATAATAATAATAATAATAATAATAATAATAATAATACAGTGCATAATTTGTATGAATGGTTAGGACTTAGCTCGTTTTACTGGAAGCGCAGGAATAGTTAAAATTTGGTAAGAGGGACGGTAGGCTGCTAGAAGTGTCTTAGATAACCGCCGCTCGTACATAAATCAGGAAGAAGTCAAGTGATGCCATCTTCAAGGAAATCTTCTAAACCTTACTGCCAAAAAATTAAAATTGCTTCCGAGCAAAACCAGGGCGGATCGCTACTTAGTTCGTGGGCCCCAGAAATGATTTCGGAGGGCCGTACGTGTCCGCAAGATGAAGACCGCTGCTGTAAGAGTTCGTATCTAAGCAGATACATAGTTATAGAGAATTAATGTTATCGAACGAGCAACTGACCTGTCCAACAACAGATGAGTCCAACCTTGCCTCCCATCCTTGGCGGAACAGTACACACTATAGAACACTTCGCGGTACGAAGCGAGAGCGAGACAGACCCGAGAAGCGATCGCACTCTGTGACAATACCCGATCACGGCTCGACAGCTACTGGGCGAGCGGAAGCGAAGCAGCAGAGCACGCCTGCGCCCTGAACGTCAACACACACACAACAGGTACAGTGCGCTCGGCACGTGACAGGCCAGCAGGTAGCTCAACAGTAATTAAATGTCCGTAGTTCACCAACGGAGGAGTATACTTGGTAGGCCGTGGTGCGTAGCCTGTACGTTAATTTTATGCTCGTGGTCAAGAGGCCCCGACGTGTATAAAAATCACTGTCGGAGCTGTCGCAGTCTTCTTATTTTTAACATGGATATTGTTACGAATAAAACAGCAACGGTTTAATTACTGTATTTTATTTCAGAAAGGTCCAATAAATGTACACACAACACATACAGCTATGAATGGCCACACTTACTAATTGCTGTCTATTTATTTTTATTAATACAACTTCCCCCATCAGGAGGCAGACACAAGGACGAAGTATATCTTCTTCTTCTTCCACCACCGCTTTTTTCCCCCACACGTGGGCTGTCACGGGTGCGGACTCTGTGGCACATGCGGATTTGGCCCTTCCTAACACCAACCCTATTGTGGAGGGTATGATTACTATTGCGTGTTTCTGTGGTGGTTGGTAGTATTGTGTTCTGCCTGAATTTGAAGAAGATCACTCCCCGAGCCAGAATAATTAATCAGATGCGGTTAAAATCCCCGACCACCGAGCTCGATAGCTGCAGTCGCTTAAGTGCAACCAGTATCCAGTATTCGGGAGATAGTAGGTTCGAACCCCACTGTCGGCAGCCCTGAAGATGGTTTTCCGTGGTTTCCCATTTTCACACCAGGCAAATGCTGGGGTTGCACCTTAATTAAGGCCACAGCCGCTTCCTTCCCATTCCTAGACATTTCCTCTCCCATCGTCGCCATAAGACCTCTCTGTGTCGGTGCGACGTAAAACAAATAGAAAAAAAAATCCCCGACCCGACATCGAACCCGGGACCGTTGTGATCAAAGGCCAGCACGCTAACCATTTAGCCGTGGAGTCGCAGAAGAACAAAGTGTATCAACTACAAAATATGATATCCTCCAAGGCATTGAATTTCCTAGAATGTGCCAGGTAAAAATAACAACAATCACAAGGCTCAGAAATAAATTTGGAACATAACATGATGTACAGCCCGTCAGATGCTATATAGATGATTGCGGAGTGTATTGCGGCGATAGCGATGTCGTGAATCGTGTCCGGTTGAGACCAAGAGAATCCCACTGCCGTACTAGTAATTTAGGGACTGTGCCTCGAGCACCGTCGCCATTATCAAAAAGTAAACAAGTTTTTTAATTACGTTCGGTGTTTGCAAATAATTGATCATAAATTATGTCCGCTGTTCGCCAGAAACCAAGAAAGAAGCCTAATGTGATGTTTTAAGTAAAGAAATTGTTAATGAATTTCGTGGCAGAAAGCATTATCATCATAGAGAATAAGAAAACAAATGATGGTCTACAGATTGTGTATTTCTCTCAAAAATAGGCGAATATTCCTTAGTTCATTAAAAAATCATCCAGTCGTGTACCGTACAAGATATAAGCTATAATCGAGAATTCATCTCAGGCAGGGCCTCTTAGAGTGTATGCACTGTGCAAGGTGCAAAAGACGACTTTGCTTGGTTGACCAGAGTGCAGACCCCCACTCCCCGATTTGGAGCAATAGCGCTTTCTCCACGCTTGTCTCGCTCGCTCCGCCTGTCTCCCTCTTCCTCACTTGCTCCGTAGCACTCCAAATCCGAGTCGAGTTGAGCCGAGCTTAGCCGAGTAGCCCAGAGAAGAAGCGTTGGTCCGAGCCGAATGGGACCGATGCACTGTGCACAGGAACTCTGCGCCTCAATTTGCACGCGTGGGATTTTGGGCGTTTGAGAGGACCTGATCTTAGGTCTACCTATGTGTTGGGAATTCTAGGTTATATTCAATCACTGACAGTGTCGAAGCTTCAGATAAGTTAAAATGTGTTTCAAAATCAGGGTCACCGTAGTTTTGAAAGTATATAGCGCGTTCTTTTGATCCGTCTGTGACTTTCATTGCACAATCTTGGATATATTCCCCGTCGCTGTGATTTTCTCTGTCAGTTAAACATTCCAGCCGTCTACGAACTGCCATCTTGAGAAGTTATTATCTTAGATCTTACTTTTACCGGCCAACCTTTCTCCGGTAAAATGTTAAACCGAGATAACACCCGTTATCCGAGATAATGTTCTTGGTGAATAAAAACTTAGCTTTAAACCAAGAAAAAAGCTTTTACTCGCATTGGTGAGTACGGGCCTAAGAGCTTGAGAAAATCTCGTATCAATTGAACCCCGTTCTATTCCTCAGTCATCATCATCATCATCATCTGTTTACCCTCCAGGTTCGGCTTTTCCCTCGGACTCAGCGAGGGATCCCACCTCTGCCGCCTCAAGGGCAGCGTCCTGGAGCTTCAGACTCTTGGTCGGGGGATACAACTGGGGAGTATGACCAGTACCTCGCCCAGGCGGCCTCACCTGCTATGGTGAACAGGGGCCTTGTAGGGGGATGGGAAGATTGGAAGGGATAGACAAGGAAGAGGGAAGGAAGCGGCCGTGGCCTTAAGTTAGGTACCATCCCGGCATTCGCCTGGAGGTGAAGTGGGAAACCACAGAAAACCACTTCGAGGATGGCTGAGGTGGGAATCGAACCCACCTCTACTCAGTTGACCTCCCGAGGCTGAGTGGACTCCGTTCCAGCCCTCATACCACTGTTCAAATTTCGTGGCAGAGCCGGGAATCGAACCCGGACCTCCGGGGGTGGCAGCTAATCACGCTAACCACTACACCACAGAGGCGGCTCTATTCCTCAGTCCAGAATGAAAATCCTTCAACTGGCCGGAAAACGAACCCAGTGACAGGCACGTTATCTCTCACACAACAGTCCTGGATATTATTATTATTATTATTATTATTATTATTATTATTATTATTATTATTATTATTATTCCTCACGGTGCTACATGCCTAATGGGCCGGACTCCCATGCGACCGTAGCGCCTGAAGTCCTGCAGATTACGAGGTGACGCAAGGTCAGTGCGACGAATCCTCTCCGCCATTATCCTTAGCTTCCTAAATCAGGGCTGCTATCTCACCGTCAGATAGCTCCCCACTTTTCTCACGTAGTCTGAGTGGACCTCGAACCAGCACTCCGATCCTGACCTGGCCGGGAATCGAACCCGGGATGTTTGTGTATGAGGTATGCTACCCGTATTATTATTAGACTATCATTTTGAGTTCGTTTGGGCCGCCTGAGGACCACGGTGCTTGTACATTGTTGTTGTTTTTGATTGTTGTCACTTCTGGTGTTCTTACTGGTAGGTTTGGATGCTGCTTTCTTTTTGGTACCTTGACCATTTCTGTTGGTCCAGAATCCCTTCATTTTCTTGCTGAACTCTAATTTGCGTTCCTTGGGTTCCTGGTCTCATTGAGGTTAGCTTCTGTAAGGGATGAAGGAAGGGTCTCGTTTTGATAACTGAACAGTAGTTAGTTCTGTTAATCATGATGGTATTATTAATATTCAGTTCTGCCAAATCCTTCTCTATCTGCTGGCAGCTGCCCAGTGGCTCTACCCTTGCTGGCTACTTCGAATATTTTACAGGCAGTCTGAGGGAATCCATTCTATACACGTGTCCGTAGAAAGCCAGCCGTTTTCTTCTGATGGCATCTGTGAGGGGTTCTTGGTGTTCGTAGAGTTCACGGTTTGGTTTGTACCATAACCTTCCATCCGATGGGATCCTTGGTCATAATATCCTTCTCAGGAAGTTCCTTTCTTGTACTTCAAGGGTTATTAGCGGGGTCTTCTTAGTTAGAGATTGACACTCTGCTGCGTAGAGGACTGACGGTCTGACTATTGCATTATTATTATTATTATTATTATTATTATTATTATTATTATTATTATTATTATTATTATTATTATTATTATTATTATTCATAGTACCGTATCAGGTCCCCCTGACGTTGGCGATCACTGTGGCGAATGCAGTACGATCTCTTGCTAGGTGGAAAAGTCTTTCAACACTGTGAATTCCAGTCCATTCTTTGATGTTTCCAAGCCATGATGTTCGCCTCCTCCCGACACCTCTTCGACCCTGTATTTTGCCTTGTACAATCCGCTGTAAGATGAGGTAACGGTCATTTCTAAGGATGTGGCCAAGGTAAGAGATCTTCCGGAGTTTTATTGTTTGAACGAGTTCCCGACTTGCTCTTGCCCTTCTGAGTACTTCTTGGTTCGTTAGTCGTGCAACCCACGAAATCCTGAGCATCCTACAGTGGATCCACATTTCAAAGGCTTCCAAGCGTTTCACTGATATGTTCTTGAGACTCCATGTTTCCACACCATATAGCAAGGCTGACCATATATTATTATTATTATTATTATTATTATTATTATTATTATTATTATTATTATTATTATTATTATTATTATTATTATTATTATTAAGCGCAGCATCATGAGGAAGAGGAAGGATCCCAGCCTCTCATCCGGTAACCTCGGCTTTGATTCCTGACTCGATGAATGATTCTTAGCCTTGATTGGAACGGGCTACATTCAGTGTTGTGAAGTCAACAGAGGAGCTATTGATATGAGATGCAGGGAACCCAGTGAAGTAATACGGCAGAACACGTGCCGTGCTGACGACATCTTGAACAAATAATCTCTTTGTTACAATGGCACGGTGGCTACTAATCTCATCAGGCATTGCTACACACCGTTAGTCTTCTGTTGTTCCTATTGTTGAGAAAACATGTTAAATTATGTCACCAGATGGTACTCCAAGCATTTAGAGGATACTTCATACGCCTTGACGGTTAAGTGCGGTTCACATTACGTGTGCAGTGCTGTCCTCTGATGAACAGCTTTAGTGTACTTCTTAAAACAGTAATCACCACCACCTATCCTGGTTAAGTTCATGTCCGGGACCTGAATTCGGCGGCTTAGTGCGAAATTGACGCAACTACAATCATTTTGAATATTCAATTATTGGCATTGCGCAAATGAACGGAAGTAAATTAAGAACAAATACGTCACGCGTATAAGAAATATTCTTTTCGTGTTTTTGGCATGAATATGTCTCATGGTTGGGGGTCATCCAAAAATGTGTGTAACGCGACAAAATGTGTGATAGAAGTAACGACACATGAGTCGTTACCGTAGGCCTTGGTCGCCAACAATGTTGCGGCTATGGATTTGTATAAACAGTGTGCGTTGAAATGGAAATGGTACCGCAGTAACGACACATGAGTCGTTACCGTAGGCCTTGGTCGCCAACAATGTTGCGGCTATGGATTTGTATAAACAGTGTGCGTTGAAATGGAAATGGTACCGCAGTAACGACACATGAGTCGTTACCGTAGGCCTTGGTCGCCAACAATGTTGCGGCTATGGATTTGTATAAACAGTGTGCGTTGAAATGGAAATGGTACCGCAGTAACGACACATGAGTCGTTACCGTAGGCCTTGGTCGCCAAAAATGTTGCGGCTATGGATTTGTATAAACAGTGTGCGTTGAAATGGAAAGGGTACCGCAGTAACGACACTTGAGTCGTTACCGTAGGCCTTGGTCGCCAAAAATGTTGCGGCTATGGATTTGTATAAACAGTGTGCGTTGAAATGGAAAGGGTACCGCAGTAACGACACTTGAGTCGTTACCGTAGGCCTTGGTCGCCAACAATGTTGCGGCTATGGATTTGTATAAACAGTGTGCGTTGAAATGGAAAGGGTACCGCAGTAACGACACTTGAGTCGTTACCGTAGGCCTTGGTCGCCAACAATGTTGCGGCTATGGATTTGTATAAACAGTGTGCGTTGAAATGGAAAGGGTACCGCAGTAACGACACTTGAGTCGTTACCGTAGGCCTTGGTCGCCAACAATGTTGCGGCTATGGATTTGTATAAACAGTGTGCGTTGAAATGGAAAGGGTACCGCAGTAACGACACATGAGTCGTTACCGTAGGCCTTGGTTGCCAAAAATGCTGCGACTACAAGTTAAGTTCCTTTGACGTTGAGTCGCAGTTCTTGATATTTACTGCAAGATATGATCATTAGCTTTTCGCAAAGGGAAAAATTTATTTTTAAAAAATAAATTTACAATTTGCTTTACGTCGCACCGACACAGATAGGTTTATGGCAAGGATGGGATGGGAAAGGGCTAGGAGTGGGGAGGAAGCGAAACTGACCATAATTAAGGTGTGAATATAGGAAACCATCTTCAGGACTGCCGACAGTGGGGTTCGAACACACTGTCTCCCGAATGCAAGCTCTGACCCAAACCGCATATATTCTTGCTGCGTGAAAAATGTTTAGAATGTTTGTTAAATATAAGCAAACTTAGTAATGTTAATAATTATTGAGATATGTCTATGCCACCAAACAAACCGAAAAAAAGATAGGATGTTGCATTGAGTTTTGTTCGTCTTTGCAAAAGAAATACAACTTCGTCTTAGTTATTCTCTTCAATGCTACCATTACACACACCCACTTTCTCAGATGCTTGACTCCGGTTCTTAATTAACAGGTAACTGGAAATGATGGTATAGGACTTGTTAGAGTAGATACGTTCGTTCCACATTAAAATGTTGAAGTTATAACATTCACAACAAAATTCCTGCTTGCTTGCTTGCTGTTTAAAAGCGCCTAACATCCAGGTCATCGGCCCAACAAATATTTCTAACAGGCAATAAATGTATTTCAAATGAAATATATCTATGTTTTATAAATTAAGAATTACATTATATAACAGCCCATTATAGGCTTACTAGACTGGTCGGAAGTGAGTTACAATCTTTTGTCACCAAGTAGAAGAACAAATTTGGTATCGATTGGTCTAAGAAACTAAAAGGTCATTTCTTGTAGTTACGAACTGTACCCCCCGATTCACATTCATCATAACATGCCGATCCTGGCACTAGAGTGGAATACACTGTTTCTGTGAAAGCCCGCCACGCTGCCATTGACAAACCGTTTAATAAAAATAGTGCTAATTCTGGACGAAGATGAGGTAGAAAGTAAATTCTATCGACGGCTTTGCGTTCATATATATAGAATGTTCTCTACCGAGCTTGATAGCTGTAGTTGCTTAAGTGGGGCCAGTAACCAGTATACGGGAGACAGTGGGTTCGAACCCCACTGTTGGCAGCCTTGAAGATGGTTTTCCGTGGTTTCCCATTTTCACACCAGGAAAATGCTGGAGCTGTACCTTAATTAAGGCCACGACCGCTTCCTTCCCACTCCAAGCCCTTTCTTATACCATCGTCGCCATAATACCTGTCTGTGTCGGTGCGACGTAAAGCAACTTGTAAATTTAAAAAAAGAATGTTAATAAGTATTAATTTAATTTCGTGTGGCAGACCCTCCGACGAGGGTGGGCGGCATCTGACATGTGTAGGTAACTGCGTGTTATTGTGGTGGAGGATAGTGATGTGTGTGGTGTGTGAATTGCAGGGATGTTGGGGACAGCACAAACACCCAGCTCCCAAGCCATTGGAATTAACCAATGAAGGTTAAAATCCTCGATCCGGCCGGGACTCGAACCCGGGACCCTCTGAACTGAAGACCAGTACGCTGACCATTCAGCCAACGAGTCGGACAAAACTCGTGTCGTCATCCCGAGGTGGTGCAGTCCTTTTCAGGTACACCCCCATTGGAGGTGAGCTGCTTGTACCATTTCAACCACATACCAGCCCTCCTGCCATTCTTAAATTTCTGGCAGTACCGGGAATCGAGCCCGAGCCCCCGAGGATGGCAGCTAATAGCACTAACAATAAGAATTGATATATATATATATATATATATATATATAACCAAACCCCATGGCGTAAGAGCCCCGAAGGGCCATGGCCTACCAAGTGACCACTGCTCAGACCGAAGGCTTGAAGATTATGAGGTGTCGAGTGGTCAGCCCGACGAATCCTCTCGGCCGTTATTCTTGGCTCTCTAGACCGCGGCCACCATCTCACCGTCAGATGGCTCCTCAATAGTAATCACCTAGGCTGAGTGGACCTCGTAACAACCCTCAGATCCAGGTAAAAATACCTGACCTGGCCGGGAATCGAACCCGGGGCCTCCGGGTAAGAGGCAGGCATGATACCCCTACACCGCGTGGCCGGCATTCAAATATATATAAGAAAAGAATTTCACACTCTTTACTGATCGACGATCAAAATTTTAGTACGCACTTGCACGTCGGGTGTTCCCAACTAGCCGATCTCTGCTAAGTCGTGCTGAGCCCTGCCGGTCCTATTGTCCTCTCCGTGTAACGACGTACCCTAAGGGTGCAACCTTACCCTTTCTCCCCTGTAATATTAAGATATTGATTTATGGTTACTTTTCTTGCTGTTGGGTCTTTTTCAGTGTCGGTAACCATACAGTTTAGGGACCCTACTTGCCGATACGACGTCTTACATTTACCGTTAATCTGGCACGTTGGCAACGTTCAATCACTGCTCTAGCGTGAAGTGCGTGTTGCCACCGCATCGCCGTTAAAGTCACTAGTGATACATTTGCGAGAATATTTAAAGCATATTTTCTTTTTCTGTGGGATTGTAAATCTATTTGGCTAATACCAGGTAAGTAGGATTGTGGCATGTTCGGATAATGCATTTAATAACATAGTTTGTGTGAAATGATGAAAGTGCTCGAATACGTCAGTCTCATGTCTAGATCTACCGGTACATGAAATAACTCTTGCGGGACGAAATTTTGGCAGTAGAACTTATAACATTATTATTTTCAAATCCCCAGTGAACTTGAAAGCTGACCTAAATTAAGTTCACGGAGCTTGGCACATTAGTATTCCTATATGTTTCCTGATAAGCTTGAAGATATAACCAGCCTGCAGGCTGAAAATATGCCCAATAATCTCTCTCCTTACTGGTTACCGGTATTGAAGAGAGAAGGAAATATTCGCGCAAAAGAAAGGGAAGTCATTGGATGTCTGAAACTTTCGAAAATCACACTGCAAAGACTTATTAAATAAATTGCATCGTTTAACACGCCCCTCTTTTCAAGAATATGGTTATAGTACGCCTACTGTATATCAAAATAAAGACAGATAATTTAAGTGAGAAAGTGTGTTTATTTCCTTAATTCCTCATTGAGGAGATATTCATAATTATCTTGATTTATTTCATCTTATCTTATATCATTTACTAGGGTAGGGAAACATTCATTATCGGTGTTTACATTGAGGTTAGTTTGTTATGGTTATGTCTGATGATTTTAATATGTAACCAGGCAGGTTGGCAGCAGTGATCAGCCATTACAAAAAAGATAAAAGAAGAGCACCGGGCGGCGATATTTACTTTCTGGGGTATTTCCTTACGTGGCAATTACTATAGATCATGCAAAAAGCGATGAGACGGTCAACAGACCTTGACTTTCACGGCATGGACCATCTAGTGCAGAGGTTCTTAACTCTGTGTGTGTGTGTGTGTGTGTGTGTGTGTGTGCATATTAGGAACCTCTTTGAAAATCTGGTAAAATCAAGCCTTATAAAAGTAGTACTAGTGAATACATCGGTCCATACAGCCAGGGTAGGCGTTTGGCCGTAAAAACGGGCTTACATCACATACAGCGTCGATGCCAAGTAATTGAGAAGAGGTCAAGAAGAATTTAATTTGTCTGTGCAGTGCAAAATAAATCTGTAGCATGAACAAGCCAACCAAGCTTGCAGATTTCCGTGACTGCTGATATCATGATCACAGTCACGGGACCTCCAGTTTTCTTTATGAACAACAGGGACACACGAGACTTTTCATTTCAAAAATCCCCGCTGGGATTCGAACCACGGTCACCTTGATGAGAAGCCAGGCAATGTCACTCGACTATCACGTCCTCTTGTGTCAGAAACGTACCAGATGATAAATTCGCACATAAGGTATATCAGAGTAATGACGATAACTGATACGAATGAATGACATTAAAATGGGTAGAGCAAATATTTTACAGGAAGTTCGATAAACACTATTACATATATATTTCCGCTTAGATATTTTGTTTGATTTACGCCACACTTCTGCACATCATTTGCGATAAATTATTTGACTGATTATAATGGAGTTGTCAGTGTGGAAATTGTGGCAGCAGATTAGCGGTCTTTGACTCCGCTTTGAAGTCTAGTATTCATTTTACCACAGCCGCTAGAATGTAATTCATGTTTATGGCCCTCTTTATGGCTCAGTGGGACAAATGAAGAAAATTATAACAGCAATCTGCTCCTTCTTACACCGAAAAGAGGAAGTTACAGATTGAGAAAGAGAATTTCAACCAAACAATCAGGAACGCTTCAACAATGTTTTTCTAGTGGTAAGCCCTATAATGTTCCACGAAATGAAATAGGATTTCGGCGGTCATAGCAAAAAGAAAGGGAAGGGAAGGAACGCCTGCCGGGGTCTTAACAGCTAGGCTGAGTGGCTCAGACGGTTGAGACGCTGGCCTTCTGACCCTAACTTGCCAGGTTCGATGCTGGCTCAGTCCGGTGGTATTCGGAGGTGCTTAAATACGTCAGCCTCGTCTCGGTACATTTACTGGTAGGTAAAAGAACTCCTGCGAGACAAAATGCCGGTACCTCGGCGTCTCCGAAAAACCGAAAAAGTAGGTAGTGGCACGTAAAGCCAATAACGTTTTTTTTGTTTTTTTTTGTTTTTTACAAGTTGCTTTACGTCGCACCGACACAGATAGGTCTTATGGCGATGATAGGACAGGAAAGGGCTAGGAGTGGGAAGGAAGCTGCCGTGGCCTTAACTGAGATACAGCCCCAGTATCTGTCTGGTGTGAAAATGGAAAACCACGGAAAACCGCCTTCAGGACTGTCGACAGTGGGGCTCGAACCCAATATCTCCCGAATACTGGATACTGTTCCCACATAACCGACTGCAGCTACCGAGCTTGGTATTATTATTATTATTATTATTATTATTAATTAACAGCCCCAGTATCTGCCCAGTATCTCTCTCTCTCCACACACACACACACACACACACACACACACACACACACACACACACACACACACACACACACACACACATAGCAAAAAGAAAGGGAAGGGAAGGAACGCCTGCCGGGGTCTTAACAGCTAGGCTGAGTGGCTCAGTGGCTCACACACACACAGAGAGAGAGAGAGAGAGACCTCGGAAAACCATCTTCAGAACTGTAATCCTCAGGGTTCAAAAATAGGAAATCAAGACTTTAACTTTTGCTGATTATATTGTTATTTTATTGCATTTTGTACGGGATCTGAAGAAGTTACCGAATGGTAGTGGACACAGTCATAGAAAGCGCATTGATTCGTTTGAGTTATGGTGCTGGAGAAGGGCATTCAGAACACCAATCCAGGTGTATATCTTGAGGCATCCATTACAAGGTTAGAGTTATCTTATTTTGGGCATACTATGAGGCAATCTGAATCACTGGGAAAGTCAATCATGCTAGGAATGGCGGAAGGGACTCTAAGACGAGGACGATCAGCATTGAGATGGATATATATGATCAAACTTGCAATGAATATGTGATTGCAATATCTGAAAACAAAAACATCTGGAGACGTCGATGGCACCTAGTCAAGTGAACACAAGATGAAAATAAATATTAGGTAAAAATAATGGAATGCAGTCTACTAGTCAAGTAGGTCTACTTTGGGAAATATAAGATAAGGAAATACAGGCTTTTTTTTTACAATTTGTTTTACGTCGCACCGATACAGATATGTCTTATGGCGACGATGGGATAGGAAAGGGTCAGGAGTGGGAAAGAAGCGGCCGTGGCCTTAATTAAGGTACTTTTTTTTTGCTAGTGGCTTTACGTCGTACCGACACAGGTACGTCTTATGGCGACGATGGGATAGGAAAAGCCTAGGAGTTGGAAGGAAGCGGCCGTGGCCTTAAATAACGTACATCCCCAGGATTTGTCTGGTGTGAAAATGGGAAACCGCGGAAAACCATCTCCAGGGCTGCCGACAGTGAGGTTCGAACCCACTATCTCCCGAATGCAAGCTCACAGCTGCGCGCTCCTAACCGCACGGCGAACTCGCTCGGCAGAAAATGAAGTCTTAAAGTAAGTAGTTGAATGTCATTACAGTATTTGGATAACAATAACCAATGATGGCATAAACAAAGAAGAAGTATATTATAACAATGTTTCTCAACTTTGATCGGTGATGGTGATAATGATGATGATCATTTTGCTTGTTGTTTAAAGAGGCCTAACATCTAGGTCATCGGCCCCATTTCTCAACCACAGAAACACAATTAAACACTGAATTTCCATTATCTGCAATTTTAGAATAATTTCCCCGTAGTTTTGCACTGGTAGTGTATCTAACATAGGAGCTGCCTAGCTGAGGCGAGAAAGGTGAACTCTGTTCATCCAGAAGGACGCGAGTTCTATTCCCCGTCAGGAAGTTGAAACAAGTAAGAAATGAGATTTCTACTTCTGGAGGTACACTTGGCTCTGAAGTTCACTCAGCCTACACCAACAATGGGTACCACGTTAATTCCTGGGAGGAAAGGTGGATAGCTGACCACTCTATCTCTATTACTGCCGTTGTTATGGAAAGTGGAACCCTTTGCCCTCAACTCCTCCAAGGGCCTTCTTGACCTGCAAGAAGATGGATTTGCTTTGATTATCTTACAATATTTAAGGTACAAACTAAAGACGCCCCCTCCCTATCTTGACCGAAGTTAATCAAACACATCCTGGAAGAATCACCACATCAACATATATTAATGGTGGAACATGAGTTTTCGTTTGGATCCCTTACGATTAGTTCTGCTCATCGGACGCCCATTGTCACAAGAAAGGAAGGAGGTTTCCAGAGATAGTTTTGCGGATAAAAAACAGTGTCACAGCCACCGACGGCCTAGTTTTCTTGCTGCCAGACCGGACATCCTTATTACCCGCTTCACGAATGCAGATGGCAGTCACTGTTCCCCGGAAGCGGGTCACGGTTAGAACTCTTTTTTTCTCGCTCTGCACCCATGGATGTAATTTTATGTACAGGTCATACGCTTCACTTGCGATTCATTTCACACTGGAATTGCATAAATGAATTAATGAATTCTAACAGACTTAGTCATTCTACTCAAAATTCAGCTTAATATGACTTCCTTACATGACAGAGAACCTTAACTTTTGTCTTAACCTTCAATGCGTGGAACAGTAATGCATTACTGATCCATACCCGTGCGCAATGAGTCAACAACGAACAGTGCTTGAACAGTGTGTCTGACTGCATAACTCTAGACAAGAAAATCTTGGGATTTTGCCATGTCAAAGAAAAAACAAAGAGAAATTCTTTACGTTTCGCGGAGACTTGCTTCAAGGGTGAAACACGTTTTATTTATTTCAGTTTGTTTATTCCTTCTACTACATCCCTCTCTCTCTTCTGATGACCTTGCTATTTTTACAGCAACACACAGACTTCTTGAACAAGAAACATCATATGATTATTATTATTCGTCGTAATTTGTTTACCCTCCAGGGTCGGTTTTTCCCTCGGACTCAGCGAGGGATCCCACCTCTAACGCCTCAAGGGCAGTGTCCTGGAGCTTCAGACTCTGGGTCAGGGGATACAACTGATGAGGATGACCAGTACCTCGCCCAGGCGGCCTCACCTGCTATGCTGAACAGGGGCCTTGTGGGGGGATGGGAAGTTTGGAAGGGATAGACAAGGAAGTTGGAAGGAAGCGACCGTGGCCTTAAGTTAGGTACCATCCCGGCATTTGCCGGGAGGAGAAGTGGGAAACCACGGAAAACCACTTCCAGGATGGCTGAGGTGGGAATCGAACCCACCTCTACTCAGTTGACCTCCCGAGGCTGAGTGGACCCCGTTCCAGCCCTCGTACCACTTTTCAAATTTCGTGGCAGAGCCGGGAATCGAACCCGGACCTCCGGGGGTGGCAGCTAATCACACTAACCACTACACCACAGAGGCGGCACATTATTATCATTATTATTATTATTATTATTATTATTATTATTATTATTATTATTTCAAGGGGCCTAACATCTATGTAATCGGCCTCTAATGGTACGAGATGAACCGAAATAGATTGATAATTAAATGAAATGTACCCACTGATAAGAATTTAAAACAGGATGATGAAGAAAATGATAGAAAATCCACAGCCTTTTTCCAGCATTCGACCTGGTCAGAAATGGTATCAATTAAGCCCCATCTAGCGGTGAGGATAGGAATTGTGCCGGCTACCGATGCCTGTTGCACTGACAGAGGAAATGAAATGATATTGGAGAAAAATTGAAATAAAATGGCGTATGGCTTTTAGTGCCGGGAGTGTCCGAGGACAAGTTCGGCCCGCCAGATGCAGGTCTTTTGATTTGACGACTGCGTGTTGTGATAAAGATGAAATGATGATGAAGACTACACATATACCCAGTCCCCGTGCCAGCGAAATTAACCAATTAAGGTTAAAATTTCCGACCCTGCCGGGAATCGAACTCGGGACCCCGTGACCAAAGGCCAGAACGCTAACCATCGGACGATATTGGAGAGTGTTGCTGGAATGAATTACGACAGGGAAAACCGGAGTACCCGGAGGAAAACCTGCCCAACCTCCGCTATGTCCAACACAAATCTCACATGGAGTGACCGAAATTTGAATCATAAAACTCGGCGGTGAGAAACCGGCGAGCTGCCGCGTGAGCCACGGAGGCTCTAAGAAAGAAGATTGAAAATTTAATTATAATATATTAAAATAGAATAAGGCATTGTCTTTGAAATCCAATAATATATTTCATCAAATTAAAAGTAAATAAAACACCTTTTATAATTATTTGTTTAACATCGCACCGACACAGATAGGTCTTATGGCGACGATAGGATATGAAGGGGCTAGGAGTGGGAAGGAAGTGGCCGTAGCCTTAATTAAGGTACAGCCCCAGCATTTTCCTGGTGTTAAAATGGAAAACCATGCAAAACCACCTCCAGGGCTGCCGACAATGGGGTTCTAACCCACCATCTCCCGGATGCAAGCTTAAAGCTGCACCCCCTAACCGCACGGCTAACTCGCTCGGTATTAATATTAATATTATTATTAGGGATTCCATGACGAACCAAAACTTAACCGTGGGTGGACGGACGAAAGAAGACAGGCTGCCAGAGAGAGGATGCTGAAGTTCTGGGCTGTGAGGAAGGCTTCCAGAAACATGTAATTGTTATCTAACGTGGTCTCTAATGGCCGTAAACGAATATGTATATATTAATATTATTATTATCATCATCCTCGATTGAGGCTTCACGAGTTCCTTGCATGATGCAAGGAGTTGAGCTACATTCCACGTCGGTTTGTACAGGGTCAGTAATCGCTGAAGTAGCCCAAGCAAGCATTTAGCAGTCATGTAAAGCAGTGATGGACGAGCCATACATATAATACCCTTATTTGAATTCCATAGGCGTCGTCCAGCGGATCGAACTCGCTTCTCGTCACATTCTTGCACTGAATAACACCACGCCTACACTAGCGACATGACGCACGAAGTCGAGCTTAAGGGAAAAGCAAGCAGTGCATACAGAGAAGACTGGCTGCTGCCAATTGCACACATACTTGTCCTCAATCTAGTTGGTGTGACATCTTCTCCGGATCACGTGGGGTCACCGTCCTCACTCACAATGGACCTTTCATGAAGTTACATTAACACAAATAAAGACTATTCCTGCTCAACAGTCCTGAGCCAGAAGACAGCCGATATTATCACCTTGATTTACTAGCAGAGCTTTAGTCTTGTCATAGGGTCTGTCCATGGGAACTATTATAATACAATCTTCACCAGTGGCATACGCACGGGTGTGTGTGTGTGTGTGTGGGGGGGGGGGGGGTGGTTAGTTGATGATGACGATGCTTGTTGTTTAAAGCGGTTTAACATCTAGGTCAGCGGCCTCTAATGCTCCATGGCTATATGGTTAGCGTTCTGGCCTTTGGTCAGAGGGGTCCCGGGTTCGATTCCCGGTAGGATCGGGAATTTTAACAATCATTGGTTAATTTCGCCGGCTCGAGGGCTGGGTGTATGTGTCGTCTTCATCATCATTTCATCCTCATCATGACGCGCAGGTCGCCTACGGGTGTCAAATCAAAAGACCTGCACCTGGCGAGCCGAACATGTCCTCGGACACTCCCGGCACTAAAAGCCATACGCCATTTCATTTCATTTCACCGGCCTCTAATGGTACGAAATTAGACGAAATGCAACGACAATTTAAAAGTCCCAAATTCATTCACTGACTAGAATTTAAAACGTCCTGATGAAGAATGAAAATTTAAAATGATCAGTGGAGAACACTCACAATACTGAAAGTTAAACATAATTCCAAAATCGATCTACTGGCTATAATTGAAAAAAGATGACGAACAACGATTATGAACGTAAAACAATCATTGGATCCGACCCGCAATGCCTCACCTTCCCAGAAACTATATAGAAAAATTAGTATTTACTGACCAAGGGACTGCTTACAAACCACAATTCTGAATCGATGACTCTTGTTGTCCAAAGGGGTCCAAAACCCAGGTCAACAGCCCCTCATAATGGTACTTATCGCTAGTAAAGTAGAACCATGGTATTTCTCAAGTTACGGTACTAATCAAGAGTAGCGTAGACTCACGGTGTTCCAAACGTTATGTTACTACTCACAAGTATTGTATGTCGCACAGGTAACGCAGATCTATGGTGTTTCTCACATAGGCAACGCAAACCTATTGTGTTCCTCACATAGGTGTACTAATCATACGGACTCGTACTATCCCGTAGTGTTCCTCACATAGTGGGTAATAATCATAGGAAACGCAGACCCAGAGTGTCGCTCATATAGTACTACTAATCATAGGCAACGCCCAGACCCGTGGTGTTTCTCACAATGATACTAATCACAGGCAACGTAAGCCCGTGGTGTTCCGCATATAGTGGTTGTACTAATCACGGGTACTGTAAACCCATAGTGAGCCACCCACTATTGCAACTAATCACAAACCTATCGTGTACCTAACATACTGGTACTACTCGCAAGTAAAGGTGACCCATGGTTTATCCCGCGTGATGGTACCAACTAAAAACAAGTAGTTTCATTGTTCTAATTCAATCATCCCTTGGTCACCCCATTTAGTCCCCTCTTATGACAGGCAGAGGATACCGTGGGTGTATTCTTCACTTGCGTTCCCCACCCACAGGGGGTGGTAGAGGTGTGGAGGTGTCGTTAGTGAGTGTGGGGAGAAGCAGAAGTCGTAAAGGAAATATATTAGTATTGTTACTTGGGTTGCAGAGTAACTGACGGTGGCAGAACTGAGGAGGACATCAAATGCAGACTGCCATAAGCAAGAAAGGCTTTTTCTTAGGAAAGAAATGTGTTCACTTCTAATACTGATATAGGAATTAAAAGGATATTTCTGAAGACCTTTGTCTGGAGTGTGGCAATGTATGTATGTCAAACATGGACGATAACTAGCTCAGAAAGTAAGAGAACAGTAACTTTTGAAATGTGGTGTTACAGAAGAATGCTGAAGGTGAGATGGGTAAATCGAATCACGAAGAGATACTGAATCGAATTAGTGAGGGGAGAACGATTTGGTGAAATTCCACCAGAAGAAGAGACAGAATGATAGGGAACATCTTTAGACACCCAGGACTTATTTAGTGAGGTTTTGAAGGAACTGTAGTCGGTGAAAACGGCAGGGGTAGACCAATGTATGAATATGACAAGCAAATTAGAGTAGGTGTAGTAGTTACGTAGAAATGAAGTGGTTAGCACAATATAGGGTGATATGGAGAACAGCATCAAACCAGGCTATGGACTGATGACCCAACAACAACATGTATATATGAATGTTCAAGAGTTTGGTTCAACAAACAAGCCACATTTAGGGACATTGTATCAAGAGAATTGAAATTGAAGGTGATATAATACATATCTCGAGAACCGACTACGTCAAGAACAGATCGAACACTCATGCCAAGTAGGCGATTTCTGTACTACAAATTCGATTATATAAAAACAAATAGGCTAAACCCGATCTCCTTTTCCGCCAAATTTAACCTTCGGTCCAGATGATGGATGGAGAGCTGGACGGCCTGTAATGGATGGTACTACATTTCCTCCACCAGCTTCTCAAGTACCAGCATTCCAGCACAGCACACTCTCTTGGGGCAGCAACTAGGAATGTGAAAGTCAGATCCCTTAAAACGGAAGTCTGCCTGGATATAAATAACACATTTCCCTTGGGGTAAATATAATTAATAATGCTGAAGAAAACAACAAACACCAAATTAAATTTAGTAAGATTACAGAGCGGTTATTATCTTTTGTGAAATGCGTGTAGTGTCCATGAAATCTTAGCAGAGTCTAGCATTGTTTTCGTTTAATAGTGCGACACTCCTCTGCTTCAACGTTTTCAATCAATCAATCAATCAATCAATCAATCAATCAATCAATCAATCAATCAATCAATCAATCAATCAATCAATCAATCAATCAATCAATCAATCAATCAATCAATCAATCAATCAATATTAATCTGCATTTAGGGCTCTCACCAAAGTGGCAGATACGCTAACAATTGTTTACCTAAGCTTTTCTAAAATTATTTCAAGGCAATTGGAAATTTATCGAACATCTACTTTGGTAAATTATTCCGATTCCGAATTCGACTTCCTATAAACTAAGATTTGTCCGAATTCATCCCCTTGAAATCCAGCTTCATTTCGAACTTCCAAAAACTCCGTGCAAGCTTATTCGTCTTCTAATGCCATCTCTCCAATGACACCTCGAAACATACAGCTTAGTCGAGCAGCTCGTCTTCTTCGTTTTAATCTGTCATAACATGGTGTGTCGAATTGACTTTTTTTTTTCACCCGTCAAAAATCAGACTATCTCTGCTGGGTTTGGACCCGTAATCTTAGAATCGGGAGGCCGACACTCTACCACAGGTCTACAAAGGTGCTAAAGGCATAGGTCGTGCGGTGTAGGGTGTTGTGTTTCGTTGTAGACGAGTGCTCAGAGCTGTCTGTATAGCTGGACTGTGTTGTACAACTGACTATTCTTCACCTCTATTCCCAATGCTATATCCTAGCAAAGTCGGCGAATTTTTTAAGGTGATCAAATTTATCGACACGTAAAACAACAACTGTGGGACATAATTCCGGCACGTCGGCGTCTCGGAAAACAGTAAAAATAGTTAGTGGAACGTTAAGCCAAAAACATTATTATTGTCTTCACACTGTTTTTCTTGTTGTACTCTCTCACTCACTCACTCACTCGTTAAGCCAGTGTAATTAACAAGCTTTTCTGAGGTGCCTATTAATTATGTGAAGGTACAACTGTTACCCAATGTGACATTCAAATTATGTGGAAAGTTTAATCCTTGAGTTGTCACTAATTCCCTCAAGTGTTTTCACATTCTAATTGTCAGCTATATTTTCCTGTCATTGTGATGACAAGAATGTTCCCATTTGTCTCTGAGGAAAAATTTGTCTTGATAACATTAATATAACATGGATTTCGTAAAAAGCATTTTAAAATTTGAGATGTGCGCGTTGAATTTTCAACTCAATATTTCCTTTCCTCTTATGTCTATTCACAGAAATTAATATTCATTATCTATGCCGCTGCTAGCGGGCACATTTTTTTCTTAATCTGCTTACCCTCCAGGGTTGGTTTTCCGCTCGGACTCAGCGAGGGATCCCACCTCTGCCGCCCCAAGGGCAGTGTCCTGGAGCGTGAGACATTGGGTCGGGGGATACAACTGGGAAGGAGGAGCACTACCTCGCCCAGGCGACCTCACCTGCTATGCTGAACAGGGGCCTTGGTGGGGGATGGGGAGACTGAAAGGGATAGAAAAGGAAAAGGTAAGGAAGCGGCCGTGGCCTTAAGTTAGGTACCATCCCGGCATTTGCCTGGAGGAGAAGTGGAAAACCACGGAAAACCACTTCCAGATTGGCTGAGATGGGAATGGAACCCACCTCTACTCAGCTGACCTCCCGAGGCTGAGTGGACCCCGTTCCAGCCCTCGTACCACTTTTCAAATTTCGTGGCAGAGCCGGGAATCGAACCAGGGCCTCCTACACCACTACACCACAGAGGCACACTTTTTAAAAATTGTTGTACAGGGCCAGGTAAGTATTACATAACAAGAAAAGACACAGCTGTGGCTTAACTTAATAATAATAATAATAATAATAATAATAATAATAATACCGGGCAATTTGGCCGTGCTGTTAGGGGCGCGCAAGCTGTGAGCTTGCATTCGGGAGATAGTGGCTTCGAACCCCATTGTCGGCAGCCTTGAAGACTATTTTCCGTGGTTTCCTATTTTCACACCAGGCAAAAACTGAGGCTGTACCTTAATTAAGGCCACCGTCACTTCCTTCCCAATCCTAGCCCTTTCATATCCCATCGTCACCATAAGACCTATTTGTGTCGGCGCGACGTAAAGCAACTAGCAAAAAATACAAAAAAAATAAAGTCCGCCTTTGTGGTGTAGTGGTCATTGTGATTAACTGCCACCCCCGGAGGCCCGGGTTCGATTGAGACGCTGCCACGAAATCTGAAAAGTGGTACGAGGACTGGAACCAGGTTCACTCAGCCTCGGGAGGTCAACTGAGTAGAGAGGATTCGATTCCCATCTCAGCCATCCTCGAAGTGGTTTTCCGTGGTTTCCCACTTCTCCTACAGGCAAATAACCGGGATGGTACCTAACATAAGGCCACGGTCACTTCCTTCCCTCTTCCTTCCTTCCAATCTTCCGACACCCCTCTCCCCAAGGCTCCTGTTAAGCATAGCAGGTGGGCCCCCCCTACCTGGGAGAGGTACTGGTCCTCCTTCCAAGTTGTATCCCGACTCAAAGTCTCACGCTCCAGGACACTGCCCTGAGTCCGATCGAAACACCAACCCTGGAGACTAAATAAATAAATAAATAAATAAATAAATAAATAAATAAATAAATAAATAAATAAATAAATAAATAAATAAATAAATAAATAAATAAATAAATAAATAAATAAATATTGATTTTACGTCCCATTAATAATTTTTACGATGTTTGGAGATATATTAAAACGTGAATATCCGAGGGAGAAGCAGTTAACGGAGAAACAATTGCAACAGAGGCAAATGTCTTTCCAGAAACGTCGACCCTGTATGAACGGGAGACGACACAGAAGAATTAACAGCGGGAGATTCGGGTTGAAGCCCCGAGGGAGCCACGTATTAAGTTCATTAGCTTTATAGTTAAGAATGGACCTTGATAATTATGATTCTTGTTTATTATCTACTAACAGTTTCCACTGGGAGACAGAATTCGGTAGTGAAAGAATATCATGGTTATAGCACGACCACAAAATTGCTATTCAATATGTATATGTTTAGCGGTCAGAGTTGAACAGTAGGTGACCTAGTTTAGCTACATGATGTAGGTGTACCCTTGCATAATGAAATATTGGATCGCGATTCCAACTCTACGCTTGAGGGCTAGGGAGCACTGACGCAACCCCATTGTCTGCCCATATCATATTTGAAAATGAAAAACCGGGGGGTTGCTATATTGTAAAGTTTTAAAACTGATGGAACACACATCCACCGGTATATTTCACATACTTTCCACTGGCTTGGCTTATTTTTAGAAAATCCGTTTTCAAGACAATGCTGCCATAGTATTGTACACATGTTATATTTGCCATGTTGTACAGTACAATTAACAACAATTGTATATTTTCAAATGTGAACTTATTGCGCTCGTCTGTCCACTGAAAATTTAGAAGAGAAATTCTTTCTACAGTTGCGTTATGTGCAGGTCTGGCAACGTAGTACTATACCACTCTTAACAATCAAAATTACTGGCCCTATTGTAATGGTGCCATATCTCTGCAACACTGTTCCCTGCTAAATTTGGCACAGTTTATCTTGTAGTAAGTTCTTAAAGCACTTACTTAATCAAAAAGTACAGGGTCATCAATAATAATATTACCACCCTTTTAAAAATACATATTTTCCATTGCTTTCATCATCATCATCATCATCTGTTTGCCCTCCAGGGTCGGCTTTTCCCTCGGACACAGCGAGGGATCCCACCTCTACCGCCTCAAGGGCAGTGTCCTGGAGCTTCAGACTCTTGGTCGGGGATACAACTGGGGAGAATGACCAGTACCTCGCCCAGGCGGCCTCACCTGCTATGCTGAACAGGGGCCTTGTGGAGGGATGGGTAGATTGGAAGGGATAGGCAAGGAAGAGGGAAGGAAGCGGCCGTGGCCTTATGTTAGGTACCATCCCGGCATTTGCCTGGAGGAGAAGTGGGAAACCACGGAAAACCACTTTCAGGATGGCTGAGGTGGGAATCGAACCCACCTCTACTCAGTTGACCTCCCGAGGCTGAGTAGACCCCGTTCCAGCCCTCATACCACTTTTCAAATTTCGTGGCAGAGCCGGGAATCGAACCCGGGCCTCCGGGGGTGGCAGCTAATCACGCTAACCACTACACCACAGAGGCGGACTTTCCATTGCTTTCAACCAGTGAAATACAGACACCTCACTGTAGTGTGTCATCCAATTAGTCAGATAATCAAGCGAGCGAGTTGACCATGCAGTTAGGGCCGCATAGCTGTGAGCATGCATTCAGATGATAGTGGGTTCGAACCCCACTATCGGCAGCCCAGAATATGGTTTTCCGTGGTACCCCATTTTCATACCAGGTAAATGCTGGGGTTGTACCTTAGTTAAGACCACGGCAACTTCCTTCCAATTTCCTACCCCTATCTCATCGTCGCCATAAGAAAAATACGTGTCGGTGCGACGTAAAGCAATTCGTAAAAAAAGACAGAAAAAGTCAGATAATCCTAACTTCTTCTTCCTCTAACGCGGTGCGAACTGTGTCGTACTTGTGGATATGGCGCTGTTTTACGTCCGGATGCCTTTCCTCACGCCAACCCTCCGTGGAGAGATGTGATAACTACTGCGTGTTTCTGTGGTGGTTGGCAGTGCAGTGCGTTGTATGAATATAAAGAAGGCAGTGTTGTGGCAAACACAAACACCCACTCCCCGAGTCAGAAGAATTAATCAGACGATTCAAATCCCTAACCCGGCCGGGAATCGAACCCTGTACTCCCTGAACTATCAGTGCAAAAACCATACATGTAATTCTGGAATATAGTAAGTAAATTACCATCCTGACATTTAATCATAATTTTATTTACTTTCTTAAGGAGCAAAATGTGTTTCTGCCCTTTCACGCAGTGTTGCCAACTTATATTTTCAAGATCCGCTAAATACTACTAAAAATCCGATAAAATTCCGCCAAGAAATCCGATGTCAAATAATGAGTAATAAAATGAGCAATAATAATAATAATAATAATAATAATAATAATAATAATAATAATAATAATAATAATAATAATAATAATAATAATAATAATAATAAAGTAAATGTCTGCACTCACCTGATCTGTGAGTTTCACTGGGATTAACCCCCTGTCTGAGAGCCGGCGAGCTAAAACTTGTAAGCGTCTTTGTGCCGGGTGCTAACTAGGTGAATCCCCTACCTCAAAGGCCACACACAAAATAGGCCAGTTCAATAAACGGTCTTCCTTAATAGCATAAGTATAAATGCTACACTCTCACAGTTTCATTATCTGTCGTCATTCGTCAACTAAGGGATAAGTAACCTTTCCCCACGCATTACAAATTTATAACATCAAATCCAAATAGAGACCTAACATGTTTTCTTCATGTGAGTGCTAGCTCCTGATAAGAAATACGGAATAGCTCAGAGACAGACTGGAGTACAAATTTTTTTAAAACGTAAAATGGATAAAACACTAAATTCCGCTATATTAAACCTAGAATTCCGCCAAAAACTCCACTGTCCGCTAAATTTTATATTTCTCCGCCGACAGTCTTCTGATTCCGCCAAATTTAGCGGAAAATCCGCCAAGTTGGCAACACTGCTTTCACGTAAACTTGAGGCAGTACTCTGTAAAACAAAATAGACTTCTATAACAGTTTTGTTTTCATCTTCAACGTATAAAATATGATTTTGTAAGAAACTTATTATACTGTGTACACACCATAAATAGCCTCCTGCCAGAGGGTTTTCTATAAATAGCCTAATGGTTACAGGAAAGTTCTGTTCAGTTAAGAAACAACAACAATTCAATATCCTCTTAATTGCAAGTGCAATTGACAACCATATAATTGTAAAGTGTGACAAAACTGCCTTGTATTCTGTCCCAACAAACTCACAAAATTCCATTAATATCTGCAATCAATTGAAAAATGTGAATACACTTTATGAATGAATGCTTCCTCTACGTCCGACTTCAGGCAACTTTCCCAGCTTTATGGAGAATATGGCAAGACCATTGCCTAGAATACAAACATCCAGTTCGTTTTCATTCTGCCACATTCATTATTTCAACCACTCTGATTAAGACAACTAAAATTTACCTTAGCATTGTCTCCGCCCAAACGAGATTTCTTTTTTACGAGATTACCACCAAGTTGCCACTCTGCAACAGTCTTAGATGTTTCATTTGAGATACTTTGCAAAACAGTTAGTTCCGTTTGGATACCACCTACAGATGGAGACGAGAACTGGATTACTTTGGTGACAAGGTTTACATTATCATGGTTTCTGGCATCATTACCGATACCAGTGAAATGAACTAATTGTCAAAAGGTTTGTAATTTATTCAGATGCAAACATATTGGTCACTATTGCCTCACATTTTGACATTGCACATGATAAATTTGCTGTCGTTTTGGAGTCACTGAAAGCGAAGCCTCCGTGACTCAGGTGGCAGCGCGCCACCCTCTCAACGCTGGGTTCCGTGGTTCAAATCTCGGTCACTCCACGTGAGATTTGTGCTGGACAAAGCGGAGGTGGGACAGGTTTTTCACCGGGTTATCCCTGTCATCTTTCATTCCAGCGACTCTCTCCAGTACTATTTCATTTCATCTATCATTCATTAATCATTGCCCCAGAGGAGTGGGACAGGCTTCGGCACCCGGCATAATTCCTATCCTCGCCGCTAGATGGAGGCTTCATTCATTCCATTCCTGACCGGGTCAAATGATTAAAAACATGCTGCGGATTTACACTGGAATCACTGAAAGTGTTTCTAATAAGTTTACTTGAAGAGTCCATAGAGTTAAAACTATGGTGGTGTTTGACGGTGTAAAATGAATAAGCAACTTCTGTTGCTGCAATTTTTAGGTCGCTTTCACCATAAGATTTTGGGAAAATAATTTGTCACACTTTCAGATGCACCACATGCACGTAAGTTCTTTTGATTGCCAAAATGTGGTATGCCAATGACCTCCATGGGAGATGAAAATCCAGGTGAAACAAAATGTAGATAAAAACTCCTATTTTAATGCAAAGTTATTTACTCTGTAATGTGATATTATAAAATTATTTCTTTACTTGACGAGTTATATACTTTGATTAGGCCTACACAGAAGCCAGTATCGGCAGCACAACAATATGCTTGTTGTTCAAATGGGCCTAACATCTAGGTCATCGGCCCCCAATGTTACAAAATGAGAAGGAATGCAATGACAATTTAAGGGGAGCCGGAGGTGGTCAAATCCAAAAAATTACGATATTTAATTTTTATTACTAAAAATTAACTTGAACATTCCTCTTCAAGGCAAACTTTGATTTATCATTCTACTCGCCTTAGAAGTGGAGTTATTGATGTTTATATACTGCTTGCAGATGAAGTGGGCAGCCGGCACAGTAATGCTTATCCTCGCCGCTAGATGGGGCTTCATTCATTACATTCCTAACCCGGTCGAATGACTGGAAACAGACTGAGCAATTCTTCTTCTTCTTCTTCTTCTTCTTCTTCTTCTTCTTCTTCTTATTATTATTATTATTATTATTATTATTATTATTATTATTATTATTATTATTATTATTATTATTATTATTATTATTATTATTATTATTATTCTTTCAGGCCTGGTGCAGCCCTTGTAAGGCAGATCCTCCAACAAGGATGGGTGGTATCTACCGTGTATGGGAACTGTGTGTTTTTGTAGTAGAGGATGCTGTTGTGTGAGAGTTGCAGGAATGTTGGAGACAGTACAAATATCCAGTCCACGAGCCAGGGAAAATTACCATTTGTGGTTAAAATCTCTGACCCGGCCTGGAATCGACCCCGCACCCTCTGAACCGAAGGCGACGACGCTGACCAATCAGAAAGAAGAGAAATGGACATGAAATATGATGGAACAACAGAACAGAAAAGAAAAGAAGAAGACCCTGACAATCCATCCTATAGTGCAGGAATGTACTGATAAACTTTGGAGGCCATTTCCCGTAAATTATATATATTTTAATTTAAGGAACATTTTCTCAACAACCACTCACGATAGCCAGGTGAAACTTTTATGTAGTACTCTTTGTGGTGGAAAGTACATTTTAACACAGCCATTTGACAATATGTTCAGTAGTGTATACGTAACTTAATTAAATATAGCATTTTTTTTCAAAAAATTTAGGGTTGTAACAAAAAATTATTTAAGGGAAAGTATAAAAGATAGTAAAAAATCCCCCCGTCCTGACTTCAAGACTGAACCACTGTATTTCTTGACGAATTTTCAAATTAATAGAAGTAATAGTTTTCCCATAAATGTTCCTTAAATTTCATCATTTTAACATGGGCAGCATAGGCACCTCCAGCTCCCTTTAAAAGCGCAAAATCCATCCACTGACTATAATTCAAAACGTGATGGTTGGAATGTAAGAATAAATATTAATTTAAAATAATCAGCGGAGCCAATTCACAATATTGAAAGTTAAAAAAAAATACCAAAATCGATTCACTGGTTAGAATTTAAAAAGATGACGATGAACAAAAATTATAAACTTAAAACGATCGGTGAATCCGACCCGCATTGCCACACCTTCCCAGAAACTATTCTGGAAGTGAGTTTTTCCCACCAAGGGACTGCTTACAAAGCACAATTCTGAATCGATGAGTCTTGTTATCCAAGGGGATCCAAAACCCAGGTCAACAGCCCCTCATGATGGTACTTATCGCTAGTAAAGTAGAACCATGGTATTTCTCAAGTTGCGGTACTAATCAAGAGTAGCGTAGACTCACAGTGTTCCAAACGTTATGTTACTACTCACAAGTATTGTACGTCGCACAGGTAAAGCAGACCTACAGTATGGTGTTTCTCACATAATGGCTCCACTCGTAGGCAACGCGAACCCATGGTGTTCCTCAAATACGTGTACTAATCATAGAGACTCGTATTATCCCGTGGTGTTCCTCACACGGTGGATACTAATCACAGGAAACGCAGATCCACAGTGTCGCTCATTTAGTGCTACTAATTATAGCCAACGCCCAGACCCGTGGTGTTTCTCACAATGATACTGATCACAGGCAACGTGAGCCCGTGGTGTTCCGCATATAGTGGTACTAATCACGTATACTGTAAACCCATAGTGGCTCACCCACTACTGTTACTGATCACAAACCTATTGTGTACCTAACATAGTGGTACTACTTGCAAGTAAAGGCGACCGATGGTTTTCCCCGCGTGATGGGACTAATCACAAGTAGTCTCATGGTTCTAATTCGATCCTCCCTTGGTCGCCCCTTTTAGACAGCTCTTACGACAGGCAGCGGATATCGTGGGTGTATTCGTCTGCGTCCCCCACTCACAGGGGGTTTTCACTAGTTATCGAGGATGAGGTTATATTTATCCAAGTGAGAAAAAAGGCGTACATAGGAATTGCAATACACAACTGGTATGTATAATGGGGCATACTGGCATATACAGTGTGGTCCGAAACAACGTGAACCGGGTATACGAGCGTTAGAGAGTTGGTCACACTGATAAATAAGTTCAAAAAAAAATAATTCGATATCTCACGCCGTTATAATTTTATCACCTGCTGAAGTTAACCAATCAGATGGCTTCGCGGGCGAATTCAAATGTGTTTTGCAAGGCGGTGTTGCTAAATCTGCTCGTGATTTTAGATCGGCTTGAGAACACCAAGCGAGCTCTTACGGACCGCGGAAACAAGCTTGGTTTGAATAAGCCGTCGGCCAAATCTCCAGACAAATACTAGCATGGAAGGCTACTTGACCCTATACCTGTAATATTAAAAGAAGCGTTTTGACAGATACGGCTAGAGGGAGGAGCATTACACGTGCGACATTGCTACAATCCCCTCTCCTTCCCCTAGCTCTCGACTCACTTGTTCGTTGCTTCGTTCGTTCAGACCTCTGTGTTCTGTTGTATGTAACTCAGAAATGAGAGGTCTGGCAACTCCAGGCGACAGGAACCGGCCAGCAGGCTATCTCCAAGGCAACCGCAGTGCTTCCACCCTCGTTTCCACGGCAACCATACCGCCTACTCTCTCCTCCCCATCCAGACAGGCAGTAAACGGACCTCCCTCTAAAAACTGCCATAATGAAGCTTTCATTATTACGACTATAGCCTCGAGTAATAGAATATAATATCGTTAAATTACGTCAACATTACCGCACATTAATTCGTGAAGATGTGTTTCGAACATTAAAACCGTTCTTCCACACTTCCAGCCCACACTCGGAGAAAGAAATGGATATTGGTATTCGTTGGGTAGAAAATCGTTAGACGGTTGCAAAGTAGGCATCGGTCCACAAGTGGCCACGGCTGGTCCGTGGTCGGACAGCTCTGCATTAGGCAGAAGGTGCGGGACTCGACCCCATCGTCGGCTGTTCTAAGAATGGTCTTCCATTCTCCTACATTCTGTTGAATGCCGGGACAGTTCATAGGTTCATAGTATAGGCCACGGCCGCCAAACCTCTCACCTTCTCCGCCACAAATCTCCTGGCCTGAGAGACGGCGTCACCGTGTAAGATGCCCAGCTCCCCCTTCAGGAGGAATGAAAACAATTCGTAGTAGTAGTAGTACTACTAGTAGTAGAATTTTATTTGCTTTACGTCCCACTAACTACTTTTACGGTTTTAGGAGACGCCGAGGTGCCGGAATTTTGTCCCGCAGTTCTTTTACGTGCCAGTAAGTCTACCGACACGAGGCTAACGTATTTGAGCACACCTTTAAATACCACCAGACTGAGCCAGGATCGAACCTGCAGAGTTGGGGTCAGAAGGCCAGCACCTCCACCGTCTAAGCCACTCGGCCCAGTAGTAGTAGTAGATGATTCGATTTCAGAATAATTACATCTAATAAGATATATTTTTATTTTAATGCCCTTTTATTTTATTTATTGTTTGTTATGTTTATTTCTCACAGGCGTCTTAAGTGACAGGCGGATACCTATAAAGCTCAAAGGCAAGATATACAAGACGGCTCCGAGTGTTGGACAAGGCAAAAAAAGCATGATTAGCAAATGCATGTACCGAAAATGCGGATGCTGCGATGGTCAGCGGGTGTCACCCTCTTGGACCGAGTGCGCAGTGAGCATATTCGAGGCTCATTTAATACGGTCCCTATCTGTGAGAAGTTGGAGGAGCGGCAGTTGCGCTGTCACGGACACGTGCAATCGAGGAACCAAGGAGAGGTGGCGTACAGCCGAAAAGGCCTTGAATAGGAAAGGCATTCCAGTGGTGGAAACATCCAACCGCAGGGAGGACTCTCTAAGGATCAGAAGAGCCGACCCTGAGTGATACCTGGGAATGTCCATTGTGGGCAAACATACGGCCAGGAAAGAAGAAGAAGAAACAGGTGTTATGGCGACGATGGGATATGACAAGGCTAGGATTAGGAAGGGCGTGTGCGAGGATGAGGCCTTTCTAAGGATGACGTTTAGACACGCAGCCAGACAAAGGTAAACTCGTGTCTTCGTCTTCCTCGAGGTGGAGCAGCTCTATTCCTTACTGTCTGTGTCGGTGCGACGTAAAACCGATAGCAAAAAGAAAAAAGAATCGCGGCTGTGGTAATCGGTTTCGCAACACACGCAGAAAGTATATCCACTCCCAGGTTAGAAATATTTTTTGCTTTTAATCAGCTTGCCTGACTGCGTCCATTCATTATCATTAAAGCTAACATTACTTCCATTCTATTTAAGTGGTTTTCCTCTCCTGAAAAAGTTCGACTGCTGGAAATGAGAAGGCAGTGTCCCTCACTTTGCGAGATAATAATGACAAATGACTTTGCTTCCGCATATTATCCGAATAAAACAGGGGGTCTCAATACTAGTGCCCATGGTGACAAATATTCATTGTTCAATGACAATGTCGTCTGAGTACTTCAGTAAAGGAACCCAACCTCCTGAAATGAATAAATTATGAATAAATTAGAACTACTTCTGATGACGCTGATGTCAGGAAAGGCAAAACAAAGATTCGTCTTACTTCATATCCGACACCTTACAGAAACGGAGCAAGGGTTGGCCGCGCATACACTTTCTTCAGTGCTGAATCGCATCACTTTTGTTTACATTATCCACACGTCAGCTGTTTCACCCATGTTTTGATGCAGCATTCTCAATGAAAATGATATCTTCATATTAATGGCTACATCAGAAGAACCATTAGACAGTAAGGACATCGGCCGCGTGACAAATCGCTTGTAGGGGTAAGAGCCCCAACTTACCGAGAATGTTTAAACATATTTCAACGAAGTAAGACACCAAGCAAGTTGGCCGTGTGGTTAGGGACGCACACCTGTGTGCTTGCATCCGGGTATAGCGAGTTCGAACTCCACTGTAGGCAGCCTTGAAGATGGTTTTCCGTGGTTTTCCATTTTCACACCAGGCAAATGGCTGTACCATAAGGCCACGGTCGCTTCCTTCCCACTCCTAGGCCTTTCCAATCCCATCGTCGCCATAAGACCTATCTGTGTCGGTGCGACGTAAAGAAATTTTAAAAAATAGCGAGACACCAATTTTTTTCTGCGTCGTTCCGTAACAATATCCTTGAAGCACAGCAGTGGGCAGCAGTTTGCGCTCTGGCACACGAAATTCGGCGAGTTCGTCAATTTGAATCACTCACCCAGAAGTAACAAAGACACCTCATTTTCTCGAAAAGAACATTTTTTTCCCACCAATTCGACTGCGCCATCTTTATTATATAATACGAGGAACATCCTTGTTTTTTTTCTTTTTTGTAGTTATAATTTAGGTACACCCTGTAGAAGCTGCAACGCAGTCGAGTCGAATCGAGTCTAGCGAACAATGCAAATGCAAAGTCGTAGGATTTCTCGCTTTCTGGTGGCAGCGATTCAAAGTATAGTTGGCGACAAATCATGACGACCTCGTCTTACACCACTACTTTCCAGCGGCAGCTCGGTGTCTATTAGCGACTTATAGGATTTACTACCTCTACTGCATCCAGAGTTGACAAATCGGCTACTGCATTCTACACGAAGAAAGGGTAAATACACTGACTGACAGAGCAAATGCAACACCAAGGAGGAGTGGTTCGAAAGGGATGAAAGTTGGGGAAAAAACAGAGACGGCACGGACGAATAATTGATGTTTATTTCAAACCGATATGCAGGTTACACAATGCGCACGGCATCGACTCAGTAGGATGTAGGACCACCGCGAGCGGCGATGCACGCAGAAACACGTCGAGGTACAGAGTCAATAAGAGTGCGGATGGTGTCCTGAGGGATGGTTCTCCATTCTCTGTCAACCATTTGCCACAGTTGGTCGTCCGTACGAGGCTGGGGCAGAGTTTGCAAACGGCGTCCAATGAGATCCCACACGTGTTCGATTGGTGAGAGATCCGGAGAGTACGCTGGCCACGGAAGCATCTGTACACCTCGTAGAGCCTGTTGGGAGATGCGAGCAGTGTGTGGGCGGGCATTATCCTGCTGAAACAGAGCATTGGGCAGCCCCTGAAGGTACGGGAGTGCCACCGGCCGCAGCACATGCTGCACGTAGCGGTGGGCATTTAACGTGCCTTGAATACGCACTAGAGGTGACGTGGAATCATACGCAATAGAGCCCCAAACCATGATGCCGCGTTGTCTAGTGGTAGGGCGCTCCACAGTTACTGCCGGATTTGACCTTTCTCCACGCCGACGCCACACTCGTCTGCGGTGACTATCACTGACAGAACAGAAGCGTGACTCATCGGAGAACACGACGTTCCGCCATTCCCTCATCCAAGTCGCTCTAGCCCGGCACCATGCCAGGCGTGCACGTCTATGCTGTGGAGTCAATGGTAGTCTTCTGGGCGGACGCCGGGAGTGCAGGCCTCCTTCAACCAATCGACGGGAAATTGTTCTGGTCGATATTGGAACAGCCAGGGTGTCTTGCACGTGCTGAAGAATGGCGGTTGACGTGGCGTGCGGGGCTGCCACCGCTTGGCGGCGGATGCGCCGATCCTCGCGTGCTGACGTCACTCGGGCTGCGCCTGGACCCCGCGCACGTGCCACATGTCCCTGCGCCAACCATCTTCGCCACAGGCGCTGCACCGTGGACACATCCCTATGGGTATCGGCTGCGATTTGACGAAGCGACCAACCTGCCCTTCTCAGCCCGATCACCATACCCCTCGTAAAGTCGTCTGTCTGCTGGAAATGCCTCCGTTGACGGCGGCCTGGCATTCTGGCATTCTTAGCTATACACGTGTCCTGTGGCACACGACAACACGTTCTACAATGACTGTCGGCTGAGAAATCACGGTACGAAGTGGGCCATTCGCCAACGCCGTGTCCCATTTATAGCTCGCTACGTGCGCAGCACAGCGGCGCATTTCACATCATGAGCATACCTCTGTGACGTCAGTCTACCCTGCAATTGGCATAAAGTTCTGACCACTCCTTCTTGGTGTTGCATTTGCTCTGTCAGTCAGTGTACTACAGAGAGTGAGGAAGAAAGTGGTTTGGTAGCCTCTCTAAAACAAACAAGGATCACTTAGAACTCGTTAACTCAGCAGGGTGCAGGGTGTGATTGACTACTGGCTTCCTGCTCGCTTCTAGGAACTGAGGCCGTCATGTTTTGTCCCCAACTATAGCTGTAAGATGCAGAATTCAAGACGGCAATGCGTGCTAGGCACACATCATTTTCTTCGATTTTTAAATAATTGAACATCTGAAATTTGTGAAACTATATGATTTTCCCGCATTCGTGGAGTTGTTAGCTTTCAATCGAAATCTTTCAAATTATCATAAATATTACAATTCTCTCCAAATTTTCATTTGAAGTTCAAATTAAACTTATAGAAAAAGAGACAAACGATTCCAAATTCGTGCGTTACACACTGCTAGTGGTCGTAGAAGGGAACTATTATATTACATTTTGAAGAAGAGCCCATATGTGGAAATGGAGCACCTCTGCACTACGAAACTAGATCAAATTAAGTTCTTCAATCTCCAACGTCACCCACACTACAAGAGATACTGAATGTAGCGACCACTGTATCTGCGAGGCACGTTTTGATACATTCTCTCAAAAATACCTGGCGTATGTTAAGGTAACCCATGAGTGAAATTAAAAAGTCCTAAGCTATAAAAGCTATATTTTAGAAATTTATAGCAAAGATGTAACATGGTGTCAGAAGGCTGTTTATTTTTCAATTCATAAGTTCATACTATGAACTGTCCCGGCATTCAACAGAGTGTAGGAGAATTCTAAGAATGGTCTTCAGAAGATATGGTCAAATTTCTTCATTTTATGGGATGCCATGGAAAAAGTCCCTCGTATTTAAATTTGATTTTCTCAACTCCATATTTTGTCAACATGTTCACCATTATGCACTTTTAAAATTACCCTTGGATTTAAAGAGCTAATGATAGATAATCCTCTATATTTTTTTTTAATTTATGCACTCATAATTTTCCCCTTAAATATCAGCAAAAAAGTAATTTACACAAAAAATACGTTTTCCAGAAGAAAACCAAGCGCAATTCAAATTCACCATATATCTGTGAACTAATGTAGCAAGTTTGAACTGCCTATCTGAAAAACTGTAACTCAAGGGACATGTTATATTGAGGAAAGTACTAAAAATTTGATGTATGAAAAAGCAATGTTTAAAGACCTGCATGCATTATTCACACTAAAATCCTCTTCGTACGTATGTGGGGCTCTCAGATTTCTTTTCCTCCTGCTCTCCTGATGCTCTTCTTCTTTCTCTGGTCCTTTCCACTGGCAGAACCTCGCTTCTTGCTATGGTAGGCCTATATCCGACTCTTGTCGCATTGCACAGAGGTGGGCGTAGCGCTCGCAGAGATTAAAGCTCCGCGAACATTTAAATCACTGCAATGACTTTTAAAATGGAGCTTGCGGCTCGGCGATGCAGTATTTCGATAGATGAAGGCCTATTTTATGACGTCAAAAATCAAAATTTCAAATTTTTCATCGATTTTCACGAACATTCACTCATCATCTGTGGTGCAGTCAGAACTCATGCAAGAAGGTTTTGATTCGCGCAGATATACGTCCTTATTCCGAACTTAAATCCGCTAGGTCCCCTCTACAAACCCTGGAGTTGTGTAATATGAATTTGAAATCGCCCTTTATACGGAAGTAGTTTTACGTGACTACCCATTCTATTACTAGCTTTCATGGGCTGCAATTACGTTTGGATAGTCTGTTGTAGCTGCCTGCTGTCATTTCTTGATGGATACAGTACTTTTGCATCCATCTCTTGGCACAGGCCAGAGTAAAGTGTGGCTTCCACCGAACTCCCAGTCAACATCCATGGCTGTGACAATATGGAAGCTGCTGGGGTATGGGTAGTGCTGAGTAATGACATTCAGAGCACAACTAGTGCATCTGAGTGTTATGAAAGGTGCTATTCACAGGGTCAGTCCTGCTGCAACAGTACTTTCTGACCCAGTGAGGAAAGCAATGGCAAACTACCTCACTCCCCATCTTGCCTAGTACGCCTCATTTTGGTGCTGCCATTGGTTTTTGGAGTTACCTTATAATAGCATAACCTTTGGTGGTGCTATTTGAGGATCCAACCAGCCTTTGGGCTGTTGACCTGACAGACAGACAGACAGACAGACAGACAGACAGACAGACAGACAGACAGACAGACAGACAGACAGACAGACAGACAGACAGACAGACAGACAGACAGACAGACAGACTGTTGTAAAATCAGATAAATCTTAAGTACAGGAGATACATTAGAAAACCTGAAAAAAATATATTCCATTCGGAATTAGATAAACGAGTGAAACTATGAACTCACACGTGTGGAAACAAATCGATCTCATAGAGATAATGAGTTCAGGATATTTAAATGTACATTCGTAAAATATAAAATGCCTCTGTAAATAGGAAAAAGAAGATATCTGAATTCTAAAACAATTGATCAAATGCTATCCAGTGGAAACGTAGAACACCTGCATGCATTCACGAACAGTTGAGATAAATTTCATTTATGATTTCACCAAACGCAAACCGACCGTTATGATGATACCACGCAACTGTTCCCAGGTACAAACTTGAAGCCGAGGGCGATGCGACATGAACACTGTATAAAATGTTATTCAGTTGCTCAAGGAAGTCTCATTCCTAAAATTAAATCTAATTACAAAATGGAGTGTCCATAGTCACACACTTAACTTCAGCTTTCTCATTTCCAGAAGAAAAGATCCTTATGAAGTGGGGTATTATGAAAAGTAATAACATTTTCAATTATAGAACATGATATTATTTCGTACAGCAAAACAGACCCATGTTTACAAGTAACAAGTAACTAATCTCATTTTGTTCCGTATTGAAGATACAATAAGTAAACTCTTTCAAGATTAAAATTATTGTGCCCACCTTTTCAATACAAATAATTGTCAATTTGGGGTCAGAAGGCCAGCGTCTCAACCGTCTGAGCAGCTCAGCCCGGCCGATATTGTTGTAAATTGAATCTAAACCATCGATATTTGTATTGAAAAGGTGGACACACTAATTTTAATGTTGAAAGAGTTTACTTAGACCTATGTTTGTCTACGCGGCTCTTCTTCATTCAACCTGCGTGCCGAGACTAAACAGAGGTATTTAAAAAAGGTTTGAACTGTATTTTATCAACGCCCTGTAATTAATAACAATCTACTCAGAAAATATTTTAGTGCTACCATTGTTGCACCTGCAAAAACCAAATATGCATGTCCTAGATATTCCAGATGGTGTAAGGGAGATCTCCTCCAGGAGCTAGTTCTGTGTTAATTTCCATGTCTACCTATTAATATGATTATTTTCTTAGGATTCGTGAATACCTTCAGTCTAGTGAAGAGGCTCTTCTTTGACTTCTAACGGTGGTTGAGAGGGCTATACTCTTACAGAGGTGACTTGGATCATCAATTTGCTTCGTATGTTCTGTATCAGACGTCACTGAAGTGTAAATCTATGGCCCAGGTGTATTTGATATATGTAATATTTTATTGAATCATGTGTAATTGGGAACATATCCTATTGAAGATAAATCTATCTATAACTCTAGCAATCACTCTATCAAATCAGCACGTGAAGTTTGCATTTAAGCACCCAAAAATGCCTACCACCTATCCAAATGCACCACTCAGCCGGTTCATATCTATAGATTAAATTTCAAATCCAGCGTATTTGTTGTACTATTACAGATTATAAAATTAGGAAGAAAGTAAGACTTGTTTTACGTGACTTTCTGTCATACTCATAGGCAAGGGACTTCGATGGAGTTAATGTTTACGTCCCATTGGCTATTTGACTATTTCTTATGGTTTTAGAGACGCCGAGGTGTCGGAATTAGTCCCACAGGAGTTCTTTTATGTGCCGGTAAAACTACCCACATGAGGCTGACTTAGTTGAGCACCTTCAAATACCGCCGGACTGAGCCAGGATCGAACCTGTCAATTTGGGGTCAGCCAGCGTCTCAACCGTCTGAGCCGCTCAGCCCGGCCGATATTGTTGTAAATGGAATCTAAACCATCGATATTTCATTCCAAAAATCCTGAAATTAGCTGCCTATTATAAAGAGCCTCATGAAATTTAGTCCCCATTTTGAATAATGGCAACCATCGAAGAAGGATGTTAAAGCAATTAACGCTCAGGTTTTTATTCAATGTCATCCACCTAGCGCGCACGAGCTCGATGTCCGGTACCTGAAAACAACAATCATCACCACCAACATGTTATCGATTGATATGTTCCTCAGCCAAAATCCACGATACACATATAAAATGAAACTTCTCCTTGGAACCAGAGGAAACTCCTTTAAGAACAAAAGCTCCTTCCTCACGAAGCTGAAGTTCGAAATCAAGGATTTACAACGTCTATCCTTCATGGTTCTGAAGGATTCCTTATCCATTTTGTTAGTCTTCTTTCAGTTCTTTTTGCATATTATAATTTATTATGTTATAATTATTCAGGGCTGGTACTTTTAATAATTATTGAAGTTTTTTCGTGGGAAAGGAGTATTAGTTTAGTCTTTCGGATCCACGGCGTGCAGTCTGACGCGTCTTGTTAATAAATACACAAATAAATAAATACAAAATTGTTTAATTAATAAAAACATGGCGCAACAGCTATTACAGATTATAAAATTAGGAAGAAAGTAAGACTTGTTTTACGTGACTTGGTGTCATACTCATAGGCAAGGGATTTCGATGGAGTTAATGTTTTTTACGTCCCATTGACTATTTGACTATTTCTTATGATGCTCAGCTCGAAGGCCTACAGATTATGAGGTGTCAGTCCGACGAATCTTCTCGGCCGTTATTCTTGGCTTTCTAGACTGGGAAATAAATTAATAAAATTAATAAATGCATTTTTTATAAGTTGCTTTACGTCGCACCGACGCAGATCGTACTTATGGGGACGATGGGATAGGAAGTGGCTAGGAGTGGGAAGGAAGCGACCGGGGTCTTAAGGTACAGCTCCAGGATTTGCCGGGTGTGAAAATAGGAACACCACGGCAAACCATCTTCAGGGCTTCCGACCGCACTATCTCCCGAATCCAGGCTCACAGCTGCGCGCCCCTAACAGCACGGCCAACTCGCTCAGTAAATAAATACACACATTTTAAAAAAAGGAATTCAATTACCGTATGTTCTCTCTGAAACATATTCTTAGCTAAAAAATATTTAGTATTTAAACAAGTGATCTACGTTTAAAAAAAATGTACATTTGTTCGTGTAACATGGAAACGGCACTCCTCTGGCTGACAAGAGCTACAAAGCGCAGGCAAGCCTCAAAAGCGCTAAATAAAGCAGGCGATGATAAAAGACATGGTTTATTATCTCTACCTTTCGTGCGGGCCCTCCGTTCATATCCGGGCTTAGTACGGGGGTATCCTTTAACAAGAAAACCGCAAGGCGACAAATTATCAACAAGATGTAACATGATCCCAAATCTGCTGAAACAGAACCCTACAATGTATAATATTTTTATTATAAACAGAAAAATATTATTGAATTAAAGATGAAAGAACAAAGCATTCTATTTTATATATATATATATATAAAAGAGACCAGGCACATGCAAAACTCGCAGATGGGGTAATTTAAGGTTACGTGTGCTTTTGCGAATATTACGAATGGTCGCATTCTTTAAAGAATATCACTAATTTATACGCTTAAAAGGAATATCAAATATGTTTGTATTTTTCAGGCCATTCTCCATATCTCTCGCGAATGTCATTAATTTTCATGTTTGTATGCATACCAATGTTTCTAATTTTCTTTCATATTCACATTTCTTTCTGCAAATATTGTTAATTTCCATGTTTGTACGAACATCAGTAAATGATGTTCGTTCACATTTCTTTTGAATAAATATAGCTAACTTTAATTTCTGAATGAAAATCAATTATGTTTATACATTTTCATTGAAGATTAAGAGATTTTGAACATCATGCCGCGATTTTATAAGATTATTTTGTCGAATAATCAGGCAACTTTAGATTGGTAGGTTGGAAGGAAGGATAGTATAAAACTACATATATAAATTAAAAAACATCCAGCACTAAAAGCACGTTATATTGTTTGTATACCTTTTAAGCGGCGTTGCAATTTGCATGCAAATGTACAAAGAAGTGGCAGAGCTCTTAACAGAGCGCTGGTCTAGAAAACGTATAATGTCTGCTAAAAGTTTGATGTCATCTTAGTGCTTATGAGACACTTGAATTATACGCCGCCACTATAAAGAAAGGAATCTGGTGTGTATGCGAGCCAGATTCAATGTACATTTTTTTTTTTTTGCAAGTTGCTTTACGTCGCACCGACACAGATAGGTCTTATGGCGACGATGGGACAGGGAAGAGCTAGGAGTGGAAAGGAAGCGTCCGTGGCCTTAATTAAGGTACAGCCCCAGCATTTTCCTGGTGTGAAAATGGGAAACCACGGAAAACCATCTTCAGGGCTGCCGACAGTGGGGTTCGAACCCACGCTCTCCCGAATACTGTACATAAATCAAAAATCAATCCAAGAATTTTTCCATTTTGAAATAATATAAAAGGTCGTTCAAAATGTCAAGTCTATTTCCACGCATGTTTAACCTTAATCCGCTCGCATGGATCGCGAATCGCCACCCTTTTTCCCCCCAGAAAAATGGAGCTCATATCTCAGGGCCTTACAAACGCACAAAATATCACGTGTGCAAACCAAGGCGCAGAGGTTCTGTGCATCGTACATAGGTCTGATTCGACTCGGCTCAGACCAGCGATTTGTCTCGAGGCTACTCGGCTAAGCTCGGCTCTGACTGAGGAGCGCCGCAGTGAGGAAGGGGGAGACAAACGGGCCGAGCGAGACATGCGAAGGGAAAGAGAGAGACAGTGCTATTGTTCAAATTGAGGAGTGGGTTTCTGCACTCTGATCAACCTAGCGAAGTACTCTTTTGAACCTTGCACCGCGCACTGCACCAGTGCATGCACCCTGACAGGACCTGCCATATCTTTACTGAAGGAGATAACAGCATCCGCAAGTACAGTGTTCTATAGTTGCACACAGTTCACATAGACTGCAGATTACTTTTCCATTCTTCTTCCTAAGTTTTGTATCTTTCAGCCAAAGTGTCTACTTAAAAAAAATGCAGTAAGATCCGTAATTATGTATGAATGAATTAATGTTGTTGACCCGCAGGAGTTGTTTTACTTGCCAGTTAATCTACCGACACGAGGCTGACGTATCTGAGCACATTCAAATACCACCGGACCTGAGAAGTTGGAGTCAGAAGACCAGCGCTCTACCGTCTGAGCTGTTCATCCCAGATATTGTATTCATTTGACCGAGTGGAGTGGCGGCGCGTGTTGACGCTCTCCATGCGGGAGACGCGTGATTTCGAACACCGCCGTCAGCTGACGTCAGAATGATTTCCCATTTTCACTTCCAGGAAAATGCTAGAATAGCTCCTATTCATAGAACACAGCTTACTCTTTCACCAATTTCATTCACCGTCATTCATTTCATCTACATTAGCTCCTCAACTGAGGATGGCGTCAGGAAGGGCATCCGGCAGTGAAAAAGTGCTATACATATTCATCTCACTTCATCCCCGACCACGTATCACGAAAAAGGGACTAAGGGGGAGATATAAACTCTTTATTAACTTGACATGATTCTTTTTTTTGCTAGGGGCTTTACGTCGCACCGACACAGATAGGTCTTATGGCGACGATGGGATAGGAAAGGCCTAGGAGTTGGAAAGAAGCGGCCGTGGCCTTAATTAAGGTACAGCCCCAGCATTTGCCTGGTATGAAAATGGGAAACCACGGAATACTATCTTCAGGGCTGCAGATAGTGGGATTCGAACCTACTATCTCCCGGATGCAAGCTCACAGCCGCACGCCTCTACGCGCACGGCCAACTCGCCCGGTTTGAAATGATTCTTTCTCGAGTTGTGGGACTAAAAAAAAGGGAATATATTTGGATTTTTTCTTTACTTGTTACATTTTTCCACGATACCGTCAACACATGCTTGTGAAGTTGACCTCACACTTCCCAACACGAGCTTTATAAACTGATTTTTAAAGTATTCTCGACTTTTTGTAAGAGAGAGAGAGAGAGTTTGAAAGTCCCATGTGGCGAGACTTGAACAACTAGGATTCGAGAAGAGACAGCATTCAGTGTACAGAAATGTTTCCAGCAGATCTGAATGCACCTTCTCTCTAAGCTGCAGCTTCAATCAACGCTGCTCCAGAGTAAGTCAAGCTGTATGAATGATAGTCGTGGATGAATGTCACAATTTACATCTCTCAAGGAATGAAGGGAGGGTCGATTAATTCAAATCCGTCTTACATTCTTAGATTAATAAGATACACAAAAAGCCAAAACCCCATGGCGCTACCACCATGATGGGCCTTGGCCTAACAAGCGACCGCTGTTCGGCCTGCATATTACAAGGTGACGCATGGTCAGCGCAACGAATCCTCTCTGCCATTATTCTTGGTTTTCTAAACCGGGGCTGCTATCTCACAGTCAGAGAGCATCTCAACAGTAATCAGAATCAAGTAGGTTGAGTAGACCTCAAAACCAGCTCTTAGATCCAGAAAAATACCTGATCTGAACAGGAATCGAACATGGAGCCTCCGGGAGAGATAGATAAGCAATAAAATAAAATATACACAAATGATTATTCCCTACATATGCCATAATCGCAAAAAAGTACATCAAATTCCATCACACGGTTATAACGAAATATTTTCTTTTTCTTTAATTTTTATTTTTGTATGTGTACGGCTGTACGGCAAGGTTTATCGCAAATTCTACTCAACTGTATCCTAGATAAAATTGTAAGAATTTGGAATGAAATATTAAAAGATCATAAAATGTCGCCAATAACTCTGGGAAGAAAAAACAAAGGTGTAGAAATTAATTGCCTGGCATTTGCAGATGGATATGCTATAATTTCAGACAGCCTGACAGATGCAAGAACACAAATCAAACTTTTCGAATAGACAACGAAACAGGTTTGAGAATATCTGTAGACGAAAGAATACAAAACAAAAATTACAAACATGAAAGATGCTCCAAAATTTTTGACGTCAGATATAGGTCGAATAGAGAAAGTAAGGAAATTCAAGTACCTTCGAAAAATAATTGAAGAAAATGGTTTAGAAAAATCTGTTGTAGAGGAAAGGTTACACAAGATGAGAAGAGTGTACGGCATCACTAAGAATTTTTATAACAAGAAATGCTTATCTAAAAATTTTGAACTAAGGCACTACAATACTGTGGTGAAACCAGAATGTCTTTACGCAAATGAATGTCTAGTTTTGAACTATGGTTTAAATAAACTTGAAGTAGGCCTACTAGAAAGAAGAAATATCTTAGGGCCAATGAAAACTACAGAACAACGGAAATTAAGAAGTAATAACCAAATATATCAGAACATTAGAAAATATAACAGAAACAATAAGAAAAGAGGAGATTGCAATTTTTTGGACATATCTATAGAATGAATGATAACAGACTGACAAAACAAATATTCAAGCACCTTTGAGAGAAAAGTCAACAAGTTGGATACAAGAGGTTAAGAAAGATTTAGAAAGAAATAAAATAAGAGAAGAGGAAACTATGGAAAGACAGATTTAAAGAAACAAAGTTTTAGGAATGGAAGGATTCCAAGGAAGAATGTAAATGAAAGCCGACCCAAAGTCGTCTGAGGAGGGAAGAATAAATCATAGTGCAATGATGAAGGAACAATGGAATGAACGGAAGAGAAAACAGCAAGGAAGGGTGAACTGAAATGTAAATGATGTTCCTAGCATGTCTCATCGTAAAGAAGAAGAAGGTAATAATAATGTTATTTGTTTTACGTCCCACTAACTACTCTTTTACGGTTTTCGGAGACGCCGAGGTGCCGGAATTTAGTCCCGCAGGAGTTCTTTTACGTGCCAGTAAATCTACCGACACGAGGCTGACATATTTGAGCACCTTCAAATACCACCGGACTGAGCCAGGATCGAACCTGCCAAGTTGGGGTCAGAAGGCCAGCGCCTTAACCGTCTGAGCCACTCAGCCCGGCAGAAGAAGAAGGAAAAGAAGAAGAAGCCACTGAAGTATGACAAATTAAGTTAACGTTGTATCAATTTTGGAGGGGTATTCTTCACCCACCCATAAGAACATAAGTACAATCGAAAACGAACCTGAACATTACACTACTGATAAGCTACTAAACAGAGAAAAATGCCCCCAGCAAAACTATGTAATATTATAAGAGGAATGTGGGAAAATCAAAGAGGATGAAAACAGAGAAGATTCATGTAGTTAGTAGTAAGAACATATATGTGGAGTTATCCTAGACTTCATGACGTTGTTAAAATACCTCAAATGCTAAGTTTATATCATGTACTGTAGCAGTAAATTATAGTGTTGGGACAGTATTTCCCTTTTTTTTAAGCTGGAACAAGTTTGGTATTTTTTATCACGAACAAAACTAATTACATATGATTGTGATGATTGCTGTGGATGGATGTTCTCTCCCCCCCCCCCCCAGTTGGTGGCCATCCGTGACTGGGAAAAAAGAGCATTAATTAATTAATTAATTAATTAATTAATTCATTCATTCATTCATTCATTCATTCATTCATTCATTCAACCACCCATGCTGCTCGCTCTTGAGAGATTCCGATGGACATCACTGTAGCAATGGGGGTGGCTGTATCAATATCCAACCTTTATACCCAGAAACCTCAAATTCTTCCGTTCCAGGACTGTTCATATTTTGCGAGTGGGCATGTTGTGAGAGTGAGGGAAGGTATTGACATTTCTATCGCAGCTTCCCCCAAGTCAGACTCACCCCTCAGATAATAAGTCTGGTTTAAGTAGGCTGCTGGGGTTGACGAGGGTGTCTCCGTGACTCACACACTCTCTCACGACGAGCCATCGATTTTTGCCTCTTCTCAGCTAGCACTCACAAAAATGTTCTGCCCCCCACCCTAGAGAACTGCTTTCTATCTGAATATGTAAATGTTTACGTGGAGTGCATCGACTTCATACGAGTGGCGCGGAAGTGATGTGTACAAATAAAGACAAACATCAAGTGTTTTGATGAAGCCGGCGAATTCCTGCTTCTTCTTCAGCTCTCATCAGCGTTACATCATTCTTCTTAAAATACGGAACTTACAACACAGATGACCTACAACGGTTTACTGACGAACAAAATATCAGTTTAGGGCGATACACGGTACGTGAATGATTTACTAGGTGCGCTTCCTGTATGCGTACAAAGGAATCGCTGTTCGAAAACTCTGAGATTGCCGATGATATAGTTGTTTCACCTCAGTGCTGGCTTTTCATCCGAATGGCTAAGGTTTCGAATCCTTGTCGATCGTAGATGGAAATATTCACCTGAAAATCGCGGGGCATCAGGAAGAACATCCTGTCTTACAAACCTGGCAAAATCTAATAATAATGTTAATTTTACGTCCCACTAACTACTTTTACGGTTTTCCGGAGACGCCGAGGTGCCGGAATTTAGTCCCACAGGAGTTCTTTAAAGTGCCAGTAAATCTACCGACACGGGTCTGAGGCGTCTGAGCACCTTCAAATACCACCGGACTGAGAGAGGTTCGAACCTGCCAAGTTGAGGTTAGAAGGCTAGCATCTCAATCCTTTGAGCCAGTCTGCCCAGCAAAATCTAAAACGAATTAGAGCGGCTCATTCAACTCCAGAAACATGCTGAAGATATATTAAATTCTGCTTGTTAGTTGAGTGATCAGTGTACTGGCCTCCGGTCCATAGGGCCTCAGATTTGATTTCTGGTGGGGCAAGGTGTTTAACTGCGTATGGTGAACTCCTTTGGTTCGGGGACTAGGTATTTGTGTGCGTCTTCATATTCACACCTCATCTACGCACAACACGTCATACTATACAGACACAAGTTCTCTAAAAAATTTCGGGTTTATATCGCCGGAAACGGAGTAAAGTAAAGTTTTCCCAAAGTTCACCTCGTCTCACGCAGAATAAAATCCAAAAGAATATCAAGATACATTATCGTCGGTGAAGAAACAATACCTCGTATGTCACGATACTCTTCCTATTCGTTATTGTTCTGAAGACTGGTCACGCCTCCCAGTCACGTAAGGATATGAAGTCCACAGAACAATGTTCGCTATGATCACCTATGCGAAAGGGTAAAGGAAAATTAATCTTGCATACAATATAATGTAGGAGTGCGTAAATACGCTACGCAAACACTGAAAAACGTACAGATGCCTGTATCTGTGTCTCCGTCTCTTGCGCACACATTGGATATTGAAAGTTTCAAATGTCGATGGCCTTCATCGGATGAAAAAGCAAAAAGAACTGCTACTTATTATAAAACAAAGGAAAACACAACACTTAGGACATGTTAAGAGGGGCGAGCGATATCTATTACAGCTAATTACTGAATGAAAGATCCAGTACAAGGGAAACTGTCCGTTGATAGACGGAGAAATTCATGACTAAAGGTCATTCGAAAATGGCACAGATGTACATCAGAAGCAGCTTTACACGTTGCATTGGCTACGTGGATCGCCATCCTCTGTATGAAGACAGCGTCTTAGGAAGAAGAAGAAGAAGAAGAAGAAGAAGAAGAAGAAGAAGAAGAAGAAGAAGAAACGCACATTACTACAGTACGGTAGGGTAAGGTTCATTTTCATTTACACGAATGCATAGGAAAATGTACATGAAGAAAATGTTCTGATGGACTGTATATCCATATGTGGCTGGGTGGCTTGACCAGTATTGAGGAAAATAATGGATAGGAAGAGCATTGTGATATACGAAATTTTGTTTCTTCAGCGACGTTATGAGACTCAATCTGACGAAGACCGAGTATTTGGAGTGTGACGTTCAGATAGCTGGCACGATCATAGTCGATGTTATCCCACCCTCGAAGGTGGCTGATTTTAAATACCTAGTTTCAGATATGTTTGATAGTGACATGAAAAAAAAAAACCGAACTGGCATATGGCTTTTAGTGCCGGGAGTGTCCGAGGACAAGTTAGGCTCGCCAGATGCATGTCGTTTGATTTGACGTTCATAGGCGACCTGCATGTCATGAGGAGTACGAAATGACGATGAAGACGGCACATACAGTACATCCACTCCTTGTGTCAGCGGAATTAACCAATTATGGTTAAAAATTCCCGATCCTACAGGGAATCGAACTCGGGACCCCTGTGTCCAAAGGCCATTACGGTAACCATTTAGCCATGGAGCCGGACTGATAGTGACATACTACTAGACGCCACGAGCTTGTGTCCGTGTTGCCTACTTTCCGTAGCGTCAAGTCACGGGTGTCCTCTCGTGATCCCCAAATCTTCTCGCATCTCAAATCGAAGATATATCACACAATTATCGGTACAGTGCCGCGCGTCACGAACAGATGCTGCATATGACGGAAAAGAGAACGCTACAATGTTTATTGGAAATTATGTGGTTGGCCCGTGTTAAGAACGAAGATGTCTGGAACTCTCTTCAAGTAGTTGAAATAGCAGACAAGGTGAGAGAAGGGAAGCGTCAGTGACCCGGATTCGATCCTGGACAGGATCCTTGCGCTCAAAACAGACGGGCAGGAATCCCAACGACGGTCCAGAAAGCGGTAGATGGAGTGCCTGTGGGAGGATATGTGAGCGGTAGGAGTCCACCATGAATATGCAGGGGCACTAGCCTGCGTCAAATGGACGGTGAGGTGCAGAATGACGGAAAATAACACAAAGCAGAAGAAAAGAAGAAGAATAAATCAGTCAAAACTCGTCCTATGGAAGCCAAACGATCAGACATCACGTCTGATCAAGAACATCGTTGAAAGGGTCATGGCATCCTTCGAATTGAGCACAACGGGCAATCCTCCTGGTTCCGTACCAATAACTACTTATGTGGCTTTGAAAGATGCCGAGGTGCCGGAATTTTGTCCCCACACGAGTTCCTTTACATACCAGCAATTCTACCGACACGAGGCTGACGTATCTGAACTCCTTCAAATACCACTGCACTGATCCGCTATTAAACCCGCCAACTTGGGCTCAGAAAGGCAATGCTCTACCATCTGAGCCAATCATGCAGCCATCTTGGAAGAAATGTCAGACTAATCTAAGCCTGCAATTCTACGTGAAAGAGCAAGTTGGCTGCGCGGTTCGGTGGTTTCGAACCTAACTATCGGTAGCCCCGAAGGTGTTTTTGTTTTTCCCATATACAAACCACGCAAATGCTGGGTCTATACTTTAGGACCACGGCTATTTCCTTCTCAGTTCAAGCCCTCCCCTACTCTATGTCGTCAGAAAACCTATCTGAGTTAGCGCGACGTTAAAACACTATCAAAATGGAGGCACGTTTCCCCTTTGGATAATCAAATGATGATAAATATGTCTTTCAATAAGTGAAACCCAAATTTATCATCATCATCATCATCATCATCATCTGTTTACCCTCCAGGGTCGGCTTTTCCCTCGGACACAGCGAGGGATCCCACCTCTACCGCCTTGAGGGCAGTGTCCTGGAGCTTCAGACTCTTGGTCGGGGATACAACTGGGGAGAATGACCAGTACCACGCCCAGGCGGCCTCACCTGCTATGCAGAACAGGGGTCTCGTGGAGGGATGGGAAGATTGGAAGGGATAGGCAAGGAAGAGGGAAGGAAGCGGCCGTGGCCTTATGTTAGGTACCATCCCGGCATTCGCCTGGAGGAGAAATGGGAAACCACGGAAAACCACTTCCAGGATGGCTGAGGTGGGAATCGAACCCACCTCTACTCAGTTGACCTCCCGAGGCTGAGTGGACCCCGTTCCAGCCCTCATACCACTTTTGAAATTTCGTGGCAGAGCCGGGAATCGAACCCGGGCCTCCGGGGGTGGCAGCTAATCACGCTAACCACTACACTACAGAGGCGGACACCCAAATTTATACCCAATATAATAATGATGTGACTAGTTTTTTTCCTTTGCTATTTGCTTTACGTCGCACCGACACAGATAGATGTTATGACTACGATGGGATAGCAAAGGCCTAGGAATGGTAACGAAGCGGCCGTGGCCTGAATTAAGGTACAGCCCCAGCATTTGCCTGGTGTGAAAATGGGAAACCACGGAAAACCATCTTCAAGGCTGCCGAGAATGGTGTTCGAACCCACTATCTCCCGGATGCGTGACTAGTTTTACGTCCCACCTCCTACTTTTTGACGGTTTTCAGAGAAGCCGAGCGGCCGGAATTTTGTCCCACAGGAGTTTTTTACGTGCCAGCAAATCTAATGATACGAATCTGACGTATTTGAGCACCTTAAAATACCAACGGATTAAGCCAAATCGAACCTGCCAAGTTGGGGTTACAAGGCCAGCACCTCAACCGTCTGAGCCACTCAGCCCGGGAAATTGATAACGATGAATTTATTTGCATCTAATGAATCGTTTCCGAGGCACATCTGGAGTCGAAAAATGCACTATTCAGTGAATCGAAAGAGGGAAACACACTCAAGGCCTACGAAACTACCACGAATGAAATAATAAATTCTCTAAGAGTATGATGAGATAAGACCTCGTTGATAAAATAGCCGTCTATATCTCTCTCAGTCATGGCCATCCATTAGTACAGGGCCTATCAAACGCCCAACATCTCATGCGTGCAAATCGAGGCGCAAGAACTCCGTGCACTGTGCATCGATCCAGCTCGTCTCGGCTCGGACCAACGCTTCGTCTCTGGGCTACTCGGCTAAGCTTGGCTCAACTCAGTTCGGATTTAGAGCGCTACGGAGCAAGTGAGGAAGAGGGAGACAGGCGTGGGGAAAGAGAGAGACAGCGCTATTGCTCCAAATCGAGGACTGGGGGTCTGCACTCTGGTCAACCAAGCGAAGTAATCTTTTGCACCGTGCACAGTGCATGCACCCTGAGAGGCCCTGCGTTAGTACTTTACATCACAGCCTGCACGGTTGCTAGGTAACCTTGCTTCACACATTCTGTATAGCTACTTTCGGGAAGCTGATTTTCCAAATACCCCAGCCGTAAGACATGTCAAACAAATTTTTGTTTCATTGTTAATATCGTGATCTTTTCCCGCGGATATCCAGTTTTACTTGGAATATGGAATACTTTCGAAGACGCCAAGGTGCCGGAATTTTGTCCCACATGTATTGGCCAGCATGTTAACCTTGGCGAGAAGCCAGTAACGATAGCACTCCAATATCACGCCAGTGAGTTACCGACAGACAGAATCATTTCGACCGGAACAATTCTGTCAGCATGCAACAGTATGCTTCAGGGGAGACTGCGTAGCTCTGTCACTATTGTCTCTGTCTTCATCAAACTTGGCTAATTGAATTGGAGAGTGTCGGAGAAGCGGCGAGCTCTACTGCGGAAGGAAACCTCCTATTGGTCATTAGGTTAACCGCTAGTTTACAAACTAACCAAATTTACCACTGCAGCTACTTCAAGTAAACAGATAGCAAAAGCGAACCGATTCGTGGTGATATTTAGTTATATGTGTACAGTTTAACTTATATATATATAACTTATATAGTTTAACTTATATTCTTGTTCTTCTTTTCCTGCCGCTTTTCCCACACCTGTGGGGTCGCGGGTGCGAACTGTGTCGCACATGTGGATTTGGCCCTGTTTTACGGCCGGATGCCCTTCCTGACGCCAACCCTCTATGGAGGGATGTAAGCACTATTGCGTGTTTCTGTGGTGGTTGGTAGTGTAGTATGTTAGTGTTGGGACGGACATATACACCCAGTCCCCGAGCCAGAAGAATTAATCAGAAGCGATTAAAATTCCCGACCCGGCCGGGAATCGAACCCGGGACCCTCTGAACCGAAGGCCAGGACGCTGACCATTCAGCCAACGAGTCGGACATAGTTTAACTTATATATATATACTATATATATACTGTATATATACTTGGTAAACAAGGAAATCAGCTTCTATGCGTATGAAACAAGTCTGTTTTTCAGTATTGTCACTCTTGTTTTATTCAGAATCTTTTTCTTCTTCCGCCTTTTCTGGTGCTGTTTCCTCATAGCAGATTACCGTAAAGGTTACACATCTCTTCATATAGTTATGATGGTATTTAGAGTTGTAATAAGGATGTAAAGGAGAAGGCGTTTAAGTCTCGGATTATGGTTGCAATGTATAGGACCCTCACCAGGTTTATGAAAAGCAGCGCGATTCTTTCTGGGTGATTTCCGACAAAACAGTAGTGTTACGAAAATACTGCAAACTTTGGGCTGCGAAGAGTTGGAGGTAAGGAGACGAAGTGCGGTATATTCCGAGCTGTCAGTGGAGAGATATTTTACAGAGATACCTTCAAACCTTTGATTAAATTTATGGCGTTTCAGATACAGCTATCTCGCAGAATAGATGATACCTTCTGAATACCTTCCTTCAGGTCACGAGGAAAGTTGGTCAACATGGAAGGCGCTCTACAGGGTGTGCACTGCAGGTAGCAATTCAAAGACTAACATGATAAAGTGAGGGATTCGTCTGTTAACTCCACACTATCTGAATGCGGTGAAGAGCAGTCCATGAACCATCTCCTTGTCTGCAAGTTGTGCCCAACTACATGTTCTCCTCAGTATCTGACTGGTGCCACCAAGGAAGCGTGCGAATTAGCTAGATACTGGTCACACTACATTTAAATTTTATTTGGGTAGGGTAGATACATGTGATGTACACCTGGTTATCACGAGATTCCTACGCGCGGTGATCACTGCGGGGTGGGCCCACTATACTTGTCATAGCTTGTTCATTACTAATAACTGTAGTTTAGACTTATTCACAGGGACAGCGGCTCTCCGGAAGCGAGTTGACCGTGAGCCATTTGTTTCCAATTACTAATCGAATTATTTTTGTCATTATGCTTAATCGGGGGAGTTTATACATTCTGTACTTGCTTAGGCTGTTATGGATTTGAACACTGTGTTGGGCGAAGGCCTGTAAGGTTCAATAAATCCTTTAGTCCATAAAAAGATACATGTGACGTGATATTACCTTGTTACCAGAAATTATAATATTATGGTATGTTCACCATTCTGAGCAGCAAGACCGGTGGGGGTGATCCATTATGGCCCCGTCAACAGCGACGTCACCGCGCTCAAGCCTCGCTACTCGCTGCAGAGCCAACCTGAAGGGAGACGGCCGACGCGCAACGGTGAGACCCTGCTACAGTTCCTGGCGTGGGCTGCTACGTCGCTGGAGACTTCGAAGGTTGTAGAAACGAGAACCATGAACCGGGACACTTGCATATCTAGAGGTTTCCACGGCCTCCTAGTATCGGATGTATCTTGAAGGACCTCCCAGGTATATAAGGCACGTGAGACCTGTGAGTGGTCGTTACTCGAAATAAAGATAAAGTTGGATTTCAAGAGGACAAATTGGGGTAATGTGAATAGGAATTAGGGAATGGAACAATTTATCAAGGGAAATGTTCGATAAATTTGCAACTTCTTTGAAATGATTTAAGAAAAGACTAGCTAAACAACAGATAGGGAATCTCTCACCCGGGCGACAGCCTTAAATGTCGATCAATGAATACTGATTGATTGATCGATTGAAAGTTTTCCTATTTCGTGTTTCCTGTATCATTTTCCACATCATGGACATCAAACGAATGTCAGATGCTCTGCGTCCACGATAATCTCCACCCCACACAACGTCCACGTTTCCCTTCTACCTTGCCTTCGATGAAAAGTTGTATAAGGCCGTATTTGATTATTTCGGACCGAAATAGGCTGCTTCCATGTGTTTTTCCAAGGTCAGGATTTCACGTTATTTCCTAACACGACGGAGTGTCTCCTCGCTGGCAACGTAGTCTACGTGTAGGGTCTTGAATATTCGACGGTACATTCACATTTCAAAGGCCTCTATTAGGTTCACAGACGAAGCCATTCGTGTTAAACCTTCAGCACTGGTAACTACAAAGGGCACTAGGAAAGTTTCGCAATACGCAAAAAACGGTCGGCTGGACACTGCTGTTATGTTGAGGGATGAAAAGAGGGATGAAAACCGGTCTAGAAGACAGCAAGGCGCGACCTTCACACCAGTTGTTACCAAGCAGTGGGACTGAAAGCAAGTTAAGATGTCAGTGTGGCCTAAAAGTGAATATCGCGCAATTTTTCGCTACAATTTTGCTCGTGGATTAACTATTGACCAGGGCCTGAGGGAAATGACTCCTGTGCTGGGGAAAGACTGCCCACATCGGACAACAATTCTCCGCTGGTACAAAGAGTTCCAGAGAGGAAATTTTGGGGTTGAAGACGATCCTCGTTCTGGGCGACCCTCTGAATCAGTGACTGAGGAAAACATTGAAGCTGTGAGGAAAATTTTGCAGCAAGAGAGGCGGTTGATATACCGACAGGTAGAAGAGACCCTCCACATCCCCGCACCAGCTATTCATTCAATTCTACACGACCATCTCCATATTAGAAAGGTTTGTTCCCTTTGGGTGCCCCATTCACTTTCAGAGGAACAAAGGGCACATCGCGTGAAATGGTGCCAAAAAATGCTAAAACAGTTTGAAAATGGGACTTCGCGTAACATGAATAGCATCGGTACAGGTGACGAAACTTGGCTTTATTATTACGATGTCCCAACAAAATCCCAGAACAAGGTGTGGCTGTTTGAAGATGAGAGTACTCCTGTGACTGTGCGAAAGTCAAGGTTAGTGAAGAAAAGGATGATTGCAGTATTCTTCACTAAACGGGGCATCCTGACTCGGGTTGTGCTAGAAACACAAAGGACAGTTACTGCGAAGTGGCATAGTGAGACTTGTCTGCCTCAGGTCATCCAGGCTCTCAAGCAGCTCCGTCTAAGGTCACGGCTCAACACTTGGCTCTTGCATCACGACAATGCTCCAGCATATCGTGCTAATGTAACAATGGATTTTCTTGTCAGATCAGGATTGACTGTACTTGATCACCCTCCACACAGTCCCATGTGACTTCGCACTCTTCCCAGAAGTGAAGATGAAACTGAAAGGGCGGCGTTTTGCATCCGACGAGGAGCTTCTGGCAGCATGGGATCAAGAGTATGAGAATGTAACCGAAGGAAAGTGGCAGAGTTGGTTCAGTGACTGATTTCGACGTATGGAGAAGTGTACTGAGTGTGGTGGAAATTATTTTGAAAAAGTCTAAAGCGTTCACTCACATTGAAAAACTTTCCTAGTACTCTTTGCAGACCTCGGATTTTAGGCAAAAACCTATTTTGTTCCTGAAGAGATAACGTAAAATGAAGTTGTATTTACACGTTTTACGTCTTTATAACGTTAAAAACGGTGGTCGTACAGTGCCGAAAGTGCCAAAATTGACGTTAGAACCTCTGTTTGCATATATTCCTATAATTCAATTAAAGTTCATTTTTAATTTATTCTGAGAAACTAAAACATTTGCCGATTCGTTCTCAGTATCTTGAGCAGTAGATTCTTGAAATAATTTTCAAACAAAATCTTAAAAGCGAGAACCTGTAAGCCACATTTCCCGGAAGTCCTTAAGGACCTCCCGCAGTAAACACGCCCGCAGTCTGCGTCTCACACGGCTGCAGACGGTATCTATCGACCTGCTGGAAACAAAACTCTTCACTGAATTCTGTAAGAACATGTTAATGTGTTCGTTTGTTCAGTATATGCATTAGGCCGAAAGTATCAGCTTCCAAACAATTTTTAATTAATCACTGGTTACAGGAGTTCCCCAATTTCACACAGGCTTGTAAAATTATTTTCCTGGACGTTAGCAGCAAAGAGGTGACTGAAATATGTTTTATATCTCCCCCTAAAGAGTTATCAATTTAGAAAACTAAAAAATGTTTTCATAGATTAATGCTTATTAAAATACGTAAAAGCAGCTGCGGTGTCCGAGTGGTTAAGGTGTTGGACTTGAAATCCAATGGGTTCTACTCGCACAGGTTCGAATCCTGTCCGCAGCGTCTTTGTCCGCCTCTGTGGTGTAGTGGTTAGCGTGATTAGCTGCCACCCCCGGAGGTCCGGGTTCGATTCCCGGCTCTGCCACGAAATTTGAAAACTGGTACGAGGGCTGGAACGGGGTTCACTCAGCCTCGGGAGGTCAAATGAGTAGAGGTGGGTTCGATTCCCACCTCAGCCATCCTGGAATTGGTTTTCCGTGGTTTCCCACTTCTCCTCCAGGCAAATGCCTGGATGGTACCTAACTTAAGGCCACGGCCGCTTCCTTCCCTCTTCCTTGTCTATCCCTTCCAATTTTCCCCATCCCCCGCAAGGCCCCTGTTCAGCATAGCAAGTGAGGCCGCCTGGGCGAGGTACTGGTCATACTCCCCAGTTGTATCCCCCGACCAAGAGTCTGAAGCTCCAGGACACTGCCCTTGAGGCGGTAGAGGTGGGATCCCTCGCTGAGCCCGAGGGAAAAACCGAACCTGGAGGGTAAACAGATGATGATGATGATGATGAAATGCTTATTAAAATACGTAAAACTGAAGCTGCCCAAAGTATATTCTTGGAACCTATTTTTTTCATATCTGAGAGCACATTTTAGGCACCTAAAATAACAAACGTTAGCACCTAAAAATACCGGGCCTACTGGTAACATATTTCACGACAAGTTGATGAGTTTCGAATCATCGCATGTCACGGCTGTATACAAAATGTTTTAATTTCAGAAACTCACTTCTTATTCTCCACCAGTAACTTCATTACAAACAAAAGGCTATATCTTAAATTATGGATCCATTGTGTTACAACGAGAAGTTTCTCACTATATACTCTTAATTACTTGTGTGTTATTGTAACCCAGTGTCTTGCTCGTGAATCCTATTTGTTTTCGTCGAGCACACGGCTCAGCGCCCTGTTATTAATGCCTGTATAGCACGAGATGCATATCCATATTTAACCAACTCTATCTACAATGCAATCTAGATGTTTATTCTGCAGCAAGATTCAACTTTGGCAGCAGGCAGCTTGCACTGCTCAAACAACAAACGCAATATTGCAAGGAATATAAATCTTAAGAATGTTAGATGTGGTTTTAGTGAGTAGGTTTTCTTAAAGTGGTCGTTTCCAAAGAAGCATGACATAGGAGTTAGGCGAGGATCTTTTAAGATTTATAAATGCGCACCGGAGAGCCTCCGTGGCTCAAGCGGCAGCGCGCAGGCCTCTCAACGCTGGGTTCCGTGGTTCAAGTCGCTGTTACACCATGTAAGGACAAAATGGAAGCGGGAGAGGTTTTTCTCCGGATGATGCGGTTTTCTCTGTCATCTTTCATTCCAGCAACACTCTGCAATATCATTTCACTTCATCTGTTAATCACTAATCATCGTTTCAGAGGAATGCGACAGGCTTCGGCAGCCGGCACGTTTCCTATCATGGCTGCTAGATGGGGGGAGGGGGCTTCATTCATTCCATCCTTGACCCAGTCGAATGACTGGAAACAGGATGAGGATTTCCAATAATAATAATATAATCACATGAAATCTATCAAGTTACAGAAAGAAAATCAGAGATGTCATCAGAAAACGACGATTGCAATTTTATGGACACTTACATAGAATGGATAATAAAATACTTATAAAAAATTTAAGCTTAGCCTTATCGTAAAAAAATCATAATAATTGTCTAAAAGAAATCAGTGAAGACCTAAATGGAATTGGTATTAATTGAGAAACCATTCAAGATATAAAAAATTCAGAAGCTTAATTCACAAACATAAATCTGTAAAGCCCATCCGACTAATTATAGGATAGGCTGAACAACGTACACTCGGCGCACCATCACCGACTGGTTAAATGTGCCTGCGGTTCTCGTTGTCACTATAAACCGTAGGTCATGGATCAGTGTGACTTGAGCAGACGTGCAGAATGCCTCGCAGACGAATGCGAGAACCGTACCGTCAAATGAGCGAGATTGAAAGCGGGCGCATTATTGGCATTATAGAACGTGATGCATCCATCCGGGCGGGAAACTGCTGCTTGTGTGGGACGAAGTGTGTCGGCAGTGCAACGGGTGTGTACAGAATGGTTCACAGAAGGCCGTACAATACGACGAGAGGGCCTGGTCGCACTACACAGACCAGCCCCCGATAAGATCGACATCTCATCCGAATAACATTTCAGGACAGATCTGCGTCCTCCTCGGCTCTGGCGCAAGAGTGGAACAGTGTAACACAACGTACACTATCAGGACTGACAGTCTGTCGCCGTTTATTACGGTCTGGGTTACCGGCGTGTCGTCCACTTCTCCGCCTACCTTTGACTAATGTGCATAAATATGCTAGACTGCAATGGTGTATGGAACGACATCACTGGGGACAGGAATGGCAGCAGATAGTGTTTTCGGACGAATCCAAGTTATGTTTGTTTGAAAATGATGGCCGCATGTTGGTTCTCCGCAGACAGGGGGAGAGGCATGACACTGACTGCATTCGCACAAGACATACAGCGCCAACTCAAGGTATTATGGTGTGGTTTGTTATTGGGTACAACCAAAAATCACAGCTGGTGTGTCCCCAGGGCACTGTGACCAGTCTGACCTACGTGAATGACATCCTGCGACCCGTAGCCATACCCTTTCTGCACGACACCCCAGACGCCATATTTCAGCAGGAGAATGTGCGACCACATGTTGCGGCACGAACACGTGCTTTTTCGTTGTCACAAGATGTCAGACTGTTGCCCTGGCCTGCGCGATCTCCGGACTTGTCACCAATCGAAAATGTATGAGACATGGTGAAACGACGGGTGTGGCGCTGTGACCCAATGCAAATCACCAAAGATGAACTGAGGAACCAGGTGAATGCAGAATGGGTGGCTGTACCCCAGCACGTCATTCGCGCCTTATACGCGTCGATGTCTCCCATTTTTACACCACACAAATGCTGGGAATGTACCTTAGTTGAGGCCACGGTTGCTTACCAGTCCTAGCCCTGCCCTATCCTATCGTCAACATAAAACATGTTTGTGTCAATGCAACGCTAAACAAATAGAAAGAAATAATCCATTGACCATTCAACAAATGCACTAGGATAAATAGAATCCCTAATAAACAAAATATGAAAGAATTAAATACGTTCTCAATAAAGTAAAACAATAGGAGTAACATAAATAAACCGGAAAAGAACGCTTTGAATAATTGCAAAATATAATAATAATAATAATAATAATAATAATAATAATAATAATAATAATAATAATAATAATAATAATAATAATGGCGGCTTTACATCCTACTAACTACTTCTACGGTTTTTGGGACGCCGAGGTGCCGGAATTCAGTCCTACAGGAGTTCTTTTAAGTGACAGTAAATCAACCAACACGAGGCTGCGCCAGGATCGAACGTGCCAAGTTGGGGTCAGAAGGCCAGCGCCTCAACCGTCTGAACCACTCAGCCAGGCTTGTAAGAAAGCAATCTTTAGTTTAAAATATCAAAAGAAATTAAGAAAGAGACTGACCACTGGAAAGGTTGAAAGGTTCAACTGGAACAAGTCGAAAGTCAAGGAAGAAGAAGAAGGCGCCGGCGGCTAGAGGCCAGACAGAGTCCCATCCCACCGGTCCAGCAGTTACTTCGAGGGGCCATGCTGAAGGAAAATGCAAACAGTCGGTCATGTTGTCTTCCCTTCTATACGATCATTGTTCCATAATCACTGCACAATGAACTCTGTAAACCTCTTCTCTTCCCCTTGTGTGGCGGAACACTCTACGCACAGGGGCGGTGAGAGGATATCCGGGATGTACTGTACTTGCTGCAGCGTTATCCCAAGTGTCAACACACCACTAGAGATGTTGGTTAAATCAGATCGTTCCCGACCGAGTGAGAGGCGCTGGGGTTTGTAAATAAGAACTGCTGCTCGGAGCAGAAGACCCTTCTTGATTTAGGAATAATTTTAACAATAACTTCCCACTGGTTTTTCGGAGTTAATTCACCAGAATACTGACAAGATTACTTAGCTATGCGGGAACATCTAGATTGTTGATGAAATCGACCACATTACGTACATAAATTTTGCGAACAACCAATCTCTCCATTTTCACGAACTTTCTGCCGTCATTAATTTCGAAATGTCTTGTATTGTCGTAGTTCACATAAACGTTGAGTCACATGAGACGTATACAATATATATATATCCTTGCAAACAGAACGATCTCATGACACGTTATGGCATTTAAACATATTTTAGCAGTGAGAATACGTTTAAAAATATTTCTTTAGTTTATCCCAAGTATGAGCCTTGAACAGAAACAGAAAACGATCTATTCAAAAGGACAAATTTTGTAATTTTTTTGTTGCTAAATGCAGTAATGACGGTATCTTCGGCATAAAATATAAATAATCCTTTAAAATTAAAAATCTTTAAAAAGGGCTCATTTTACTGAAATAAGTAATGACGTGTTAAAAAAATTTGTAATGAAATCGGGTCCTCTCCATAGTAAAATGTTGCTGCCAAAGAAACAAAACTTCAGGAACAAATCGTCAAATCATGTTGGTTTGAGTTTCGAATATAATTATTTAAAATATTAGCAAGTCTGGTTTAATGAGCTACTCTGACTCATTTTGAGTTTTGGCCGGATCCCCTCCCTTACGTCAGTTATTTTTTCTTCCAGTCAGATCGTCGGAGTGGAAAGAGATTAGGCTAATCCATCCAGAACCGCAACAATTAAAACCGGGGCACGAGCTGTTAAATCAGATCTGGGCAGGTCCTTCCTTTATTGCCTCCATTTCCTTTTCTTCAAAATGCCTGTTTTCCTCAGTATTGGATCGTTATTTCAAAGCGTCTGCATGTGCATTACAATGGCATATGAAATAATGTTTGGTGCTATTCTTCTTCTTCCACACCTGTGTGGTTGCGGGCGTGAAGTGTGTCCCGCATGTGGATCTGATCCTGATTTGCGGCCGGATGCCAACCCTATGTAGAGGAATGTAATCACTATTGCGTGTTTCTATGGTGTTTGGTAGTGTGGTGTGTTGTCTGAATATGAAGAAGAGTGTGTTGGAACAAACACAAACACCCAGTTCTCGAACCAGAAGAATTAAACAGAACGGAAATCATACAATTAGACGAATTTCTATGTGTGTGGATAGTACGCCTCGTAGGCTTAGTAGCCCAGTCGGGTGAGGATTTAGACCGCGTCGGGTTAATTTCTCTAGCTCGGGGTCTGAGTGTTTGTACTCGTATTAAGACGCATCTTCATTTACCTGCAAGGCATAGCGATCTATCTCGTGACGAACCTAGGTATCATTTCTCAAACACAGCAACAGAGAAACTGAACTCAAATATTTCGGCATGATTAGAAGAGCAAGATTGTAGTTTTGCGTGACTGTTGATATCGTGAAGAGAACCACGAGACATTCAGAATTACGCGGAATGCTAACCACAGCCACGTGCCATCTCATTGTGAAAAATCCCTTTTACATTGGCCGGGATTCAAACCACGGTCATTTTGGTGAGAAACAGGTGACTATGCGAATCCAATTCCATGGACTCCTTGAGATAATGAACGAGTCAAGACTGGCCAACCTCATCCACAGAAAACATCACTGTGGTACAAGCAAGTTAAAAAAGATCTTCAAACCTTCAACATCTGTGAATCCCATATCCAGGGAAGACAAACTTCCCGAAAAATGTTAAAGGAAGACCCACAGATTAAACATAAGGAAGGGCAGAGACCAAAGAGATCAGAAGCAGCTAAACAACTACAAAGCCAGAAAACGAAGGAGATATGGGCTACGAATAACGCTCTTACGAACGTGAAACCAATTCCTTGTTAGCTGAAAAGCATTTTGGTTAACCTTCGTAGTCCATAGTTGGTTCATTCGAAGAAAGAAAGAAAGAAAGAAAGAAAGAAAGAAAGAAAGAAAGAAATAATAATAATAATAATAATAATAATAATAATAATAATAATAATACATTTCAACCGAGCGCCTGTTCTCATGCTACGGGTATGGGGCCAAGCTCTGCATTCGGGAGACGAGTGGGTCTGAACCCCACCGTTGGCTGTTCTGAGAATGGTTTCCTGTGGTTTTCCATTTTTCACATCCAGGCAAATGCATCTTCATTAGCTCCTGAAATGAGGTTGGCGTCAGGAAGGGCATCTGGTCGTAAAACATTCCATAAAATGTCATCTCGCCTCATCTCCAACCTCGTATCAGGAATCGGGACAAAGGGGTAGACACACATTAACTCATTTCAATCTCTGGGACGTGGAAAGCAGTACTATTCACGAAACATGGTGATGGAAGTAAAATTACCACACGAGTATTTACAAACTAATCAATATTATCCTCAGGCCATAGCGTGTGTTTTTACTTACTCAATTCCAATTTAGCAGCACAGTGTATGTGTATATATTAATGTCTCTACTCAGAGTACAAAGAGTAATTCTGAGCGAGCGAGCTCATTGGTGTGGACAGCCTGCGGATTACGTATGCTCAATGGATGCATTTCATTAAGTAGGTATCTATTGCTGCATGAGAATTTCATCTCTACATTGCAACCGCTAACGGACACACTGAAATATGCAGTTTCTGCAAAAAACATTTAACGAGTTCTCTTGCATGTACACAGAGTCCTGGACACTCATACGTAACAGAAAACAAGCTAATCAAATGAAAAATTTCGCAGTATTTTCTAAATGCAGTAACGATGGCGTATTTTGCAAAGAAAACGACAAATAATCCCTTAAAATGGGCATTTATTATAAAGACCCCATTTTATTTCAATAATAATAATAATAATAATAATAATAATAATAATAATTTCGTGTGGCTATTTTTAGCTTGCTGCAGGCCGTGTGCGGCAGACCCTCCAATGAGAGTGGGAAACAGCCAGACATTTTACTGAAGGATAGTATTGTGTGGGGTGTGTAAGTTGTAGATATGTTCAGGACATTATACACACATCTCGTCTCCGAGCGAAGGGAATTAAGGTTAAAATCTACGACTCGGCTGGGAATCGAACCAGAAACCCTCTGTACCGAACAGCACTATGCTGACCATTCAGCCAAGTAAATAAGTGATAACATGTGTTATGAAACAAAAACCAGTACTGAAATCGGCTCATCTCTGCAGTAAAATGTTGCAGCCGCAGACACAAAAGATTTATGAAATAAATCATCGAACCATGTTAGCAGAGGTTTCGATTGCTAGCACATCAAATGTTGGTAAATCTGGATAATAATATGCGATTGAATTTTGAAACATGAAATAATAATAATAATAATAATAATAATAATAATAATAATAATAGGGTAATAGAACAACCGTGGTTTCCCATTTTCACACCAGGCAAATGCTGGGGCTGTACCTTAATTAAGGCCATGGCCGCTTCCTCCCCAGTCCTAGCCCTTTCTGCCCATCGTCGCCATAAGACGTATCTGTGTCGGTGCGACGTAAAGCCAATAGAAAATAATAATAATAATAATAATAATAATAATAATAATAATAATAATAATAATAATAATAATAATAATAATAATAATAATAATAGGGTATTAGTAGGGTATTAGAACAACTAATGATGGCAGAAGCAAGGACTTGCACAAGCGAGGAAGACCTTTTTTAAGAAAAGAAATTTGCACACTTCGAATATTGATACAGGAATTAGAAAGACATTTTTGAAGAATTTCGTCTGGACGTGGCATTGTACGGAAGTGAAACATGAACGACAATTGCCTCAGAAAGAAAGAGAACAGAAGCTTTTGAAATGTGGTGTTACAGAAAAATGCTGAAGGAGACGGGTTTATCGAATCACGATTGAAGAGATACTGAATGGAATTAGGGAGAGGAGAACAATTTGGCGAAATTTGACGACAAGAAGAGACAGAATGATAAGACACATCTTACGACACCCAGGACTTGTTCACTTAGTTTTTAAGGGAAGTGCAGTCGGTAAAAACGGAGGGGGTAGACGAAGGTATGAATGCGACAAAAAGATTAGTGTAGTTGTAGCATGTAATAGTTACGAAGAATTAAATTGGTTAGCACAAGATAGGGTGGCATGGAGAGCTGCATCGACCCAGTCTATGGACTGACGACCCAAACAACAACAATAAAAATAATATGATGGTTGCGGTATTACTATGGGTTTATCACCATTTTTTACATACAATGGTTTAATAGATGCTCTGTAATGCAGGCTTTTTCCCTGATGAGATCCATCACATGAAATGTAATTTAAAAAATAAAAATCATAACCCATAAATCAATTGCACCTGACAGTAAGGATGGCGAGATATTCAGTTCACAGGGTGAGGATCCTCCAGCACAGACCAGAAGTTGACACTGTTTTTACTTGAATGTAGTTAACAGGCCACACGTCAATTTAAATTAATTATTTTCGCAAACCGTTGCCATGTCGTTGTGATTGGAAATCCTGTGTATACAGGGGAGGTGTTAATGTATTTGGTTATGGATCGAAAGGTAACTCAATGAAAATTAGTTACTCATTCATACCTTTATGATGACATCAATTCCCTGTTACATATCTAACTGAAACGTTCCAATAATATATAGCTTATCTTTTAAAGCATAGAAAGCTCTTTATCCATCACAATTATTTGCCCATCAAGGAAAAATATCATTTTCTGGAATGTATAAATCATGTCCAGAGAACTATTTTCTAATCAAATCATCGATCACGAAACATTTGAAAACTTCAAGCATTGAGGGTATTATATAATGAATGGTCGATCCCAAGTTGGAATTTTCACCTGAAATATCACATGGTGTCAGGAAGGAGTCCAAAATGTGCCACATGGCTCTAGCATCCACAGAAATATCTGGGATGAGTTGATGGAAGTTTTCTAATCCCAAGTAATTGAGAAAAAGAGAACACCCAAGTCATTGGCTTCTAGCACGTTAATGTACTCCTGCGGAGCGAAATTTCAATAATCTGGTATCTCTAAAAATATACAGCAAGTATTATTATTATTATTATTATTATTATTATTATTATTATTATTATTATTATTATTATTATTATTATTATTATTATCATCATCATTATGATTATTAAATACCTGGGGACAGTGTCTGACGTGCAACTGCCCAGGTTGGGAAAAGGAACTAGTTTTCCTTGCTGGGCTAGAACTGGAAACGAAGTAAGCCGTTTCAAGAATGGGTGAAGGTCAGACTCGAACCTATTGCTCTACAAGATCTGCACTTATATCACCTAAACGCCCCTGCCCGGAATAGTAAGTAAAGGCAGGTGATGATTGTGACAATATGTTTTAAAGGACTTGACATGGAGGCCAATAGGCCCGGTAACAAGTCACCGAGTGGAAAATAATAATAATGTTATTAATTTTACGTCTCACTAACTACTTCTATGGTTTCTGGAGACGCCGAGGTGCCGTAGTTTAGTATCGCAGGAGTTATTCAACGTGCCAGTAAATATACCGACACGAGGTTGACGTATTTGAGCACCTGCAAATACTACCGGACTGAGACAGGATCGAACCTGCCAATTTGGACTTAGAAGACCAAGCTACTCAGCCTGGCTACAAGTGGGAAATCATGTGTACTATGCATTTAGCATGAGAAGGATTGTGCATTAGGTAGCGCTAAACTTTTTTCCCCCCTACAATTTGCTTTACGTCGCACCGACACAGATAGATCTGATGGCGACGATGGGATAGGAAAGGCCTAGGCGTAGGAAGGAAGCAAGCGGCGGTGGCCTTAATTAAGGTACAGCCCCAGCATTTGTCTGGTGTGAAAATGGGAAACCACGGAAAACCATCTTCAGAGCTGCCGATAGTAGGGTTCGAACCCACTGTCTCCCAGATGCAAGTTCACAACTGCGCGCCCCTAACCGCACAGGCAACTTGCCGGGTGTAGCACTAAACTCAAAATTCTAATTTAGTATACGAGTTAAAAGCGGATAAATTGGCGAAACTCAATCTCTAGTGATATATATTCCTAAGTTTGAAGGTTACATTTTTGATGCAAGATAGCATTGTCTTATAATAGAATTCCTTTATTCGTGTTCAAGAAGCTGCACTCAACATACAAGTGACGTTCTATGAAATGAAAACAGACAAGCGAGATTAAACAACTGCTAAGTAACAAGAGCATGCAGATCTGTGGGGTTGTAAGAGCCAAGGAAAGCATACAGTCCGTCACTTCACGTTGAGCTGTCAATTCAATTCTTCCATTATCCTTGAATCTGTGACCGACTGTAGAGCAGAGGAGTAATTAACACTGGACCAAAATACATTTATATTACCGAAGTATTCCTAGGACTCCACATACAGCATTTAAAGCCATACTTTTCAGAGTCAATTAAATTAAATAACTTTTTAAGTACCGTATGTGGCAAAAGTAACGACAATGAAATGTTATATAATTGCGTTTGTAGAGTATATACGGACGTCAAATCAAAAGACCTGCATCTGGCGAGCCGAACTTGTCCTCGGACACTCCCGGCACGAACAGCCATACGCCATTTCCATTTAATTTTTTGCAGGATATGTTCGAAATGTGTACCATCCCGTGTCATACATTGTTCATAACTGTTCTGAACATTACTGAACATAGTGATGAGCAAAGATTGCTGTAAGGAAAAAAAAAAAGGTGTTACCTTCTCGCGTTATTCGGGAATATTTGAACTGTGTCACCTGTCTTGCAAACTGGTTCCTTAAAGATATTAATCTGCACAACGTAAACTATCTCGTGCATACTGTATGTGTATACGCATGAAAATATGTGGTTTCAAGGAAACTGAAGATGCTCTTACAGACCGAAACATGTTATTCTACCTTAAATAAACTTTTTCCACTTAACTACAAGCGTCTTTTTTAAATTTGCATCTTGTGCTTGACAGACTGAAAAAATGTAAAGATCATTTAAGTTATGACATCATTAATAATAATAATAATAATAATAATAATAATAATACTAACCGAGCAAGTGGCCGAGTGATTTTTGCCTCGTAACTATCAACTTGCATTCGGGAGACAGTGGGTTCGAGACCCACTGTCGGCAGTCCTTAAGATGGTTTTCGCGCTTTCCCATTTTCACGCCAAGCAAATGCTTAATTAAAGGCCACGGTCGCTTCCTTCCCGCTCCTAACCCTTCCCTGTTCCATTAATAATAATAATAATAATAATAATAATAATAATAATAATAATAATAATAATAAATCACTTAAGACGAATGTTGAATTATTTACGTTCAGAAGAAGAAGAGGTGACGTGGTCCTCCTATTTGCACAATTATATCCCGTTTCAAATGGGAATCTGTTTCAGTTGCGGTCATTTTTATGAAGCAAAATGTGCAAGTGATACAGCAGTGGCGGCTGGTGGTATTTGCCGCTGGGTGTTGCAACAAAAATTTCAATGTAACATTTTTATATGAGAAGCTTATAGAAATAAAAAGAAACTCTATTATCGTTAAGTAATGAACTAAATTCCTACTAAAACTGTAATACATACGGCAATTAAAACGCATGAAGTAAGAGGCCAATTATACAATAGGCTATAAGTACAGTTATTCTTACCTCACTTAAACTGAAAATTTGGACTCCTGTTTTTTTATTGATGGTGGCGGTGATTATTTTTAAGAAGAAGTACAACTAGGCAACCATTCTCTACATAACACTAATCATAGAAAAAATATGGAAGGGATCCGACCCTTCGAAAAATGAAGGCATAGGCCAAACGAGAACAACGAAGAGCGCGAACATGGAAGACTCCCTAGACCTCCATACGTAATACCGTTAGGGATGGAAAAGAATAAGAATTGACCAAGGGAGGTAGGATAGGGTAGTTGAAAATGAGGAGACTGGCACAAGTAAGGACTCAGATGAGGGCCCCATGGCCGCCAACCCACGCTCCCAGGTTTTTTTTTTTGCTACGGGCTTTACGTCGCTCCGACACAGATAGGTCTTATGGCGACGATGGGAGAGGAAAGGCCTAGACTTGGAAGGAAGCGGCCGTGGCCTTAATTAAGGTACAGCCCCAGCATTTGCCTGGTGTGAAAATGGGACACCACGGAAAACCATCTTCAGGGCTGCCGATAGTGGGATTCGAACCTACTATCTCCAGGATGCAAGCTCACAGCCGCGCGCCTCAACGCGCACGGCCAACTCGCCCGGTGCTCCCAGGTTTCAAATGTTTGTATAATATTGAGGGTGGTCCAGTATGGCGTACCCTAGTAGCGTGGAAAAGAAATTACCCTCGGAATGTAGTCATAATACTTATTTGAGCAGTCTAACGGGGATATTTGGAATTGTTTCTCAGTAGGGGGCTTGCTGATCTCGTGCAACACCCAAGGGCCGATACTGGCGAGCGTGCTACCTGTAGCTACGTACAGGGTTAGGATCGTCTCTGCTGAAACTACACTGCGCCGCGCTATCCGCTTGGGAGTTGCCGTAGGAAAGGAAACCCCCTGAGTCTGATTCGAAGAAGGCAGCGTTTACTGGTCCATTATGAAGCATTGGTACACTGAAGATGGTTGATTTTAACATATCTTAGAACATAGACTTATTAAACTAAAGAATTAGAAGAAAATGCGGCAAACGAAGTGTAAAATTATTGGGAGTTGTGCAACACTGCAACAATACCACTCACCGCCCCTGTGATACAAATTTTTTTTTTTTGCTAGGGGCTTTACGTCGCGCCGACCCAGATAGGTCTTATGGCGACGATGGGATAGGAAAGGCCTAGGAGTTGGAAGGAAGCGGCCGTGGCCTTAATTAAGGTACAGCCCCAGCATTTGCCTGGTGTGAAAATGGGAAACCACGGAAAACCATTTTCAGGGCTGCCGATAGTGGGATTCGAACCTACTATCTCCCGGATGATACAATATATAACATTATGAAAACTTCCACGCAGTGCCGGGCATTGAACTAGTGGGATAAGACGACAACATAGCACCCACTTGGTTGGACAATTCTAATAGGAATCTTGATGCCAAAACGCTTCCCATTTGACACCGACTTGGGCCTGGCTGCAGCCCACCACTATTATTATAAGCTACCTCTGCTTATTGCCAACACCTGGACAAGGACTCCTATGTTAAAGTCGATGATTCTCTCGTTGCCATCCATAAATCCATCACATCTTTATCCTTTATTTAAGATATTATACTCCCGCGCACGCTCTGGCTTCCTGTTTACAACTTTACCACGCACGCACAAAACTTAGAGAATAAAAGATAAGTTTACGCGCTGGGTGGCACAGCTCGTTGTGGTGCTAATAATAACATACAACAAAATCTCAGCCCAATGGACTCCCTTCATAAAGAAACAAAACTTTGGCAGTATCGAATTCAGCGAGGCGAAGTGCCAAGATTTCTTTCTTTATACGAGGAAATGTTTTGATTTATCACACTTAGAAGCAGAGACCGTCCGTCTCTGTGGTGTAGTGGTTAGTGTGATTAGCTGCCACCCACGGAGGCCCGGGTTCGATTTCCGGCTCTGCCACGAAATTTGAAAAGTGGTTCGAGGGCTGGAACGGGGTTCACCCAACCTCGGGAGGTCAAATGAGTAGAGGTTGGTTCGATTCCCACCTCAGCCATCCTGGAAATGGTTTTCCGTGGTTTCCACTTCTCCAGGCAAATGCCGGGATGGTACCTAACTTAAGCCCACGGCCGCCTCCTACCCTCTTCCTTGTCTATCCCTTCCAATCTTCCCAACGACTCGCAAGGCCCCTGTTCAGCATAGCAGGTGAGGCCGCCTGGGTGAGGTACTGATCATCCTCCCCAGTTGTATCCCCCATCTAGAGTCTGAAGCTCCAGGACTGATCATCCTCCCCAGTTGTATCCCCCGTCTAGAGTCTGAAGCTCCAGGACACTGCCCTTGAGGCGGTAGAAGTGGGATCCCTCTGAGTCCGAGGGAAAAACCAACCCGGGAGGGTAAGCAGATTAAGAAAGAAAAGAAAGAAGCAGAGGCCGAATACTGGAGTAATTTGGGATTGGATAACATTGATACAAAATAACCTGTACCCTTATATAACCGTAATTGTGGAAACCTTTATTACTACAGGTAAAATAGTCCAATACCAGTATTTGCATACCTGTACATAAAGGTTACATTATTGGTAAAGGCTGCAGCAAATAAGTCGTAGGCTGCCTTCACACGTACCACTTTGCAACCACACCACAACCACACCACAGTGGTTGGCAGTGGGCGATCTCAAGCTCGTATGGAAATACAATCTTGCTTTCACACGTATCACTTTGCAACCACACCAGAACCACACCAAAGTGGTTGGCAGTGGGCGGGCTCAAGCTCTTATGGAAATACAATATTGTCTTCACACGTACCACACACTGCAGTCAAGTTCAACCTCTGTCGCAATCTGTGGGCGATATCACCCTCAAAAACGTCGCTGGCAGTGGTCGAACGCAATTCGCACGAACCACTTTGCAACCACACGGCAATGATAGCGCTGTGAACCTCGCGCACACCCACTCGCTTCAGTCCTTCCTTTCGTCCCAGCGATGATACGTATTTCCGCTCTATTAATTAATTATTACCAATTATTACCATTAATAATGAAATAATTATTTATACTGATACAGTAAATGAAACTGACTTTCGCTTCTGTTTTCTATAATAGGATACCTCCGGTCTCACAATTTGAACTAATCTGAAACCGTAAGAAATTTATGTTAGTACTTCTGCCAGCGAGTAACATATATTTCAGTTCCACTCGCCGATACCGTCCAAGTCTTGTCTCGCACAATGTCGACAAGAATTACTCCCCAGAACTTCTCACATCGATTGGAATTCCCGTGCGGCTGAACATGAACAGATCTACTCTTCTTGTCTGGCAGGTAAGAAAGGAGATTGTACTCACTCTGATTGATTTGTGTGGAACGGAGTAAGCTGACAGTACACATTAATGGATTGGAAAAAGGTTAGTGATAAAGAAGCGCCATACTTGAAAATATTGCTGCTCCAACACCAGTCTAGATCCGTTATTAAGCCTGTAGTTCACCATTAAATGTTTGTCATCTTCAACACTTCACAAGAATTTTCACAAGTTTACTTGTCAAATTGCTTCCAATGCTTGAAAGGTCTTGAAAGTGAATTAGAACATGTTCTAATCGATCAAAGAATTGCTAAGGTTTTGGCAGAATTGACTTAAGTATACTAGGGACTTCGGGACAGAGCATGCTGGAGAAGCGCACCCGCAGACGTGACAGCAACCGATTGGTACACCGAAATCACGGTCTTTAGTATTTCCTGTGATGGGCAGTTCTCATAATTCCGCGTCAGGCTTATAAACATTTTCCGGGCCAGTTTTATTTTCCCCCACGTGTATAACAAGCAGTATATACATCAATGTTACCTAGCAACCGTGCTGGCTACGTCTGGCGGTCATATGAAATTAGTAACCGTCGATGGACAGACATGACTGAGAGACATATAAGACATATTTATGATCATTTGATTCTCCCATAGGGAAATTTGACGGTGTCCGGACATCGTACCACGGACATTCCGTACCACCTAGGTCGTTATCTACCTGCGAACGGTTTTCTCGTAATCCCCAAATATTTACGCCGGGACAATCCGTACCACTTTATGTAAAATTGGAATTCCATTTCCACGCCAGCGGGCGTAATGAGCATCACAGGCACACTTTATAAATCAGAAACAAAAATAATTTACAACATTTGCTGAAGAAATCTTCTATATTATTTTAATAATTGCCGTTCAAACTATACTTATCACTTATGTTTCCGTATATATCATAAGAAAGTCGATTTTTCGAAGTATGAAGCCTGAAACAAAACAACACAATAGAAATATACATCGTCTTCGGGCGCAATGTGCCTGACAAGCATAAGGATGGATAATATTACTATTATTGAGAATATTTATCAAGTAGTGCATTATTTCATTGTCAAGTAAGTAAAATAAAATGTGGGCTTGAAGGTCACTAGGAAACAGGAAACTACTGATGACGGCATTTAACGCCCTTGAAAGGGCTTTGGCCTGCCCAGCGACCGCTGGCCTGCAGATTATGAGGGGCCGTGTGGTCAGCACGACGCATCCTCTCGGCCGTTATTCTGGGCTTTCGAGACCGGGGCTGCCATCTCACCGTCAGATAGCTCCTCAATTCTAATCACGTAGGCTGAGTGGACCTCGAACCACCCCTCAGGTCGAGAGAAAAATCCCTGCCCTGGCCGGGAATCGAACCCGGGGCCTCCGGGTGAGAGGCAGGCACACTACCCGTACACCACGGGGTTAACACGCTGCAATTAGGTCAGTTGCGCCCGACGGAAGGTTAACATCAGCAGTGGTCACACCGTGCGGAGGCTTCTGCCCCAGTAGTGGACAATGGATATACAAATGAATACATTCATTGGAAATCGTTTTTACTTCGCATTACTTTCCTTCTCTTTCAGTGGTACGAAATGTCCGTGGTACGAAATGTCCTAGAACCAAATGTGACACCATAATACGTATCTTGGGAATATTTATGGCCATAAAATTGTGTGCTAAATCAGCGATCACTTTTGCTGGACGTAGATCCTGATAGGTGGGGAGAGGGGAAGTGATCTTGTGCCATGGTATGGGAATGCTGTATGCTGGATCAGCTGCCATAGTGTTGGACGTAGATCACGATGCTACACATTTCTTTCGATTTATTGGAACTTCCCTGTGGGTGGACTGAAATGATGAATTATCTGAACCTCCTGCATGTCGTAAAAGGTCGCTAAGAGGGGAAACTAAAAGAATCTCGTCTTTTAAGGCAAAAAACATCCATGATTTTATGCTTTTCCGTGTAACGGAGAAATTTAAATATATCGTTTCAAAATATGGTTTTATCATTTTATTATGAAAATGGTTCACGTTCATGCTCTCTTCTACTTCAGTTCTTCATGGAAACGCTTGAAGTTGATTTGTCATCTATATCGTGTTCTTTTCGAGACGTCTTTCCGCCTTACGCCAACCCTGCCGCAGTTCCTTCCGATCTCCTGAAACGACTGACCTTAAACTTCAGGCCAATTGACCAGCATTCTGAAGATCAGTTTTGTCAGTCGCTTTTCATCCATTCTTTATATTTGTCCATAAAAATTCATTCTTGGTTTTCTTATTGAGTCTCCCATCCGTTCGTGATAAATAATAATGTTATTTGCTTTACGTCCCACTAACTATTTTTACGCCTTTCGGAGACGCCGAGGTGCCGGAATTTAGTCCCGCCGCAAGAGTTCTTTTACATGCCAGTAAATATACCGGTTCGAGGCTGACGTATTTGAGCACCTTCATCAAATACAAACGGATTGATCCAGGATCGAACCTGCCAAGCTGGAGTCAGAAAGTCAGCGTCTCAACCACTTAGCCCGGCCAGCCGTTCGTTTTCTTGATACAATGTCTCGCTTACTTCTAACCTATATTTCCCAGAATTTTAATATAAAATTACGAAAGCAAATTTGTGAGGAATAATATAAATATTTACTGAGGTTTGTAGAAACAGGGAATTTCAGAAGTTTGCTTGCTAACTGACCTTACTATTAACACCTCATGTCAACCCAACCACAATATAGATACTGAATAACAATGAACGATCACAAACTTTACAGTATTGGACAACCAGTAAATTCTTTGAACCGAAAGATTCACTAGTAATTCCTTCGAATTCAAAACAAACATAATCCACAAGTAACCGATATTCTATTTTAAAATAATATTATCTGATTGTGATATATAAGAAACATACCAATATGTCGATGTGAAAATACAATCGATGTCTATGATGAGAAACAAATGGTTGTCACTTATATAACTTTTATTGCTAGCTGCTTTACGTCGCACCGACACAGATAGGTCTTATGGCGACGATGGTACAGGAAAGGCCTAGGAATGGGAAGGAAGCGGCCGTGGCATTAATTTAGGTACAGCCCCAGCATTTGCCTGGTGTGAAAATGGGAAACCATGGAAAAACATCTTCAGGGCTGCCGGCAGTGGGGTTCGAACCCACTATCTCCCGATTACTGGATACTGGCCACACTTAAGCGACTGCAGCTATCAATCTCGATACTTATATAACTACTGGTTGGTAGTGAGGATTGGATGATGACCACAAGTAATTGGATTTCGCCCCTCAAATTACGCGTGCGTGTGAGCGCTTTAAATCCCACAATCCTAACATTCACTACATACAAACTGCGTTACAACCCGTGAAGATATTGCGTCAATAAACTGTTGGCGTTAGATAATTTCACGGGAACACGGACCCTAGAAATGATGGAGATTTTGGATTTTCAATTTATTGTGAAATAAAATACTACACCTTTTCTTCCTTAAAATGACATATTCATCTTCCCGATAGCTCACTCCACGTATGTTTAAAAATAATAATATGCTGTAGTGGGCGTGTCACCACACATTTCCATGCATACGAGTTCAGTTAAAACATCCTTATTTAATTCTCCCGGTCTTTCTAAAGATATTATGTATGTAAGGCCTATTTCTTGTGTTGGCTACATGATCTCATAGGCAATTGTTTCGCCTGCATTGCTGTATTCGTTGGTTTCTGTTGTTTACACGGAGTCATTTGGTGGTTAGTTCAAAATTTGTATTGCATTGCTATTGTGTAACTGGAATTTATCAAACATGCCTCAATTTAGTAATAGAATTTATAAGAGGAAAAACGCCTCCTTGGAGGTACACTAATAAAAGTGTGACAATTTATCATACCGTAGAAAATGATTCCGAAAAAAGCATGGGATATACATGAAGTGATACCTACTTCTGTCAGTGCTATAATGTCGATAGACAATGAGAGGAAATGGATACTTGATATTTATTCAAGAACATTACAGGCTTTCGGCCCAAATAAATGTTTCCGTTGCAAAGAGACAAATAAATAAAAATATGAACTAAATCTACCACGTGGACTTAAAATAAAAATAAATAGTCTGCTATGTGGACGCTCACATGGGCGGAAAACCAATCCACATGTGAGCGCCACCCTTGTAACTACCTTACTGACCGGCCGTGCCGTCCCCCGCCCTCTGGTGTGGAAACAAAAGTGAGCCACTCTCCCTGGAACGACACGTCCAGCTAGAGGAAATGGAAAACTGAAAGGAAAGAAAAGGAGTATGAGAGGAAAGTCAGACAAAGAACGAAAGACCGGGCGAGTTGGCCGTGCGCGTAGAGGCGCGCGGCTGTGAGCTTGCATCCGGGAGATAGTAGGTTCGAATCCCACTATCGGCAGCCCTGAAGATGGTTTTCCGTGGTTTCCCATTTTCACACCAGGCAAATGCTGGGGCTGTACCTTAATTAAGGGGATACGGAATGGGTATTTTGCCAAAAAATTGTCATTTTTATATTATTGTTATTTCTTAATATGTCAAGTGTCCTCTTTAAAATGGTGTATGAATTATGATGATATGATAACTACAAGTGTGCTTTTTAAAATAATTTATATGATGATCCACACTAGATTTCTGCTGTGAGTAGACATGACGGTCTCTTGCAAGTCACTTGACCAACGTTCTATTCAGTGGTACAAAGCTAGGTATTTATGTTACTTAGGGGATGGTCACTCTAATGCTTTTAAAGTGGTTCAGGAATCTAAACCCTATGGAAATGAAGTAAATATAACCAATTTGGAATGTGTTGGTCACGTTCAGAAACGTATGGGGACACGATTGAGAAGACTAAAATCAAGCATGAAGGGAAAGAAACTTAGTGATGGTAGCACATTAGAGGGTAAGAACAGATTGACTGATTCGTTGATACTTTCCATATTTACTATGGTCTGGCCATGAGGCAAAATACTGATAATGTGAAAGCAATGAGGAAAGCTGTCTGGGCATTATATTTCAACATTTATTCCAGTAATGAAAATCCTATACATGGCTTGTGTCCTTCAGGGACAGACAGCTGGTGCAAATATGACAGGAGCAAAGTAACAGGGGAGAAATATAACCATCCTCATAGTTTGCCACCAGCCATTATGGATGAAATCAAACCAATTTTCAGGGATATTTTTGACAAAAAAACTCCTGAAAAAATGTCTGCACGGCAGGACACAAAACCCAAACGAATGTGTCAATAGTGTCATCTGGAACCGCCTACCCAAAACAGTGTTTGTGGGTATCAGCACACTTCATTTTGGTGTATATGGTGCTGTTTCAAGTTCTAGCCAGGGAAACATCACAAAGTTCGAAGTTCTGCAAGTGTTAGGGTTGAATGTTGGGTGTCGTACTGTTTATGCAATGTTGCATAGTGACTTGGTAAGACTAATGTCTGCTGAAAATGCCATTAAGGAATAGCTCTTCAAGCCAGAAAGGACAGGAGAGGTGTGAAGAAGAGACTACAAGAGGAATTTGAAGATGATCCAGATAATCCAAGCTATGGACTTGGCATGCATTGATGTGTTAACTTTGAAGCCTGTTTCCCGTAAGTTTACTTTTCTAATATTTAAGGTGCATTTTCTCAGGCAGTTTTGAATATATGAACTTGAAATTTGTAGGACACACTTATAAATATCTCTTTCAACTGCTGAAACAACAGTTTTTAATTTGTCTGTATACTACAAATTTTATTAGCAAAAATATATTCTAAAAATACCAAAAATATCTAGTTTAAAAATAAAAAATAATATCTTCCTCAAGTAGGTAGTTATAAGAATTATGCTTGTTTCAGTAGATGTCCAAGATATTCAACTATATGCTGCAAAAATTTGAAGTGTCTACCTCCAGTGGTTTCAGAGAAAAAGTACAGTATAAACAGCCAAATTTATCATTGGAAGCATAGGGCATTCCGTACCCCCTTAAGGCCACGGCCGCTTCCTTCCAACTCCTAGGCCTTTCCTATCCCATCGTCGCCATAAGACCTATCTGTGTCGGTGCGACGTAAAGCCCCTAGCAAAAAAAAAAAAAAAAAAAGAACGAAAGGTGTAAAAAAAAGGCTAAAAGGGGAGATGTCTACTGACAATGAAAACCTCTCTTATGGCGTTTGACTCCACTAGCAAGTTAGTTAAACTATGAATCGCGTTTTCCACAAGTTTACTTTTTTTTTTGCCACATACGGGACATTTTCTCCGAAACTATTAGAGATACAGATCTCAACTTTTCAGGGATTGTAAACAATGCCAATATACACCTTCTGTCATAGCCCTTTTATCCTGCTTAATCGATGACAGATTTAATAATGTTATTGTTTTTACGTCCCACTAATTATTTTTACGGTTTCCGAAGACACCGAGGTGCCGAAATTTATTCCCGAAGGAATGCTTTTACGAGTCAGTAAATCTACCAACACGAGGCTGGCGAATAAGCACATTCAAATACCACGGACTGAGTCAGGATCGAACCTGGCTAGTTGAGGTCAGAAGACCAGCGCCTCAACCATCTAAGCCACTCAGCCCGGCGATGACAGATTTTATGTCAAAGAGACCATGTCAAAGAAATATGTCAATTATTTTAAGTAACAAAATAATTAATATCTTACAAGAAATACCAATAAATTAAAATTCCTACATATATGGTGTTAAGAAAGTGTAAAATACTATTGTAAACTATTTATCATTCTGGTAATAATAGTTTAAGAAGGAAACGGAATTTTAGCATTTCTTTTACGTCTTACGGCGACGATGGGATAGGAAAGGCCTTGAAATGGAAATGAAGCGGCCGTGGCCTTAATTAAGGTACGGCCCCAGAATTTGCCTGGTATGAAAATTAGAAACCACGGAAAACCATTTTCAAGGCTGCCGACAGTGGGGTTCGTACCCACTATCTCCTGGATGCAAGCTCACAGCTGCGCGCCCCTAACCGCACGGACAACTCGCCCGGTAGAAGTAAATGCTCCTTATAATTAACATTGGAGGTATAGGAAGGTCCGGGTCCCTTTCAGCGGGACTGCTAGGGTATTTTGCTGAAACTGGTCGCCGGAACTGCACAGATCTATTTGATAGCGCAAGAAATCATTTTGATAAGAGGTTCGAACCCACTAAATTAATTCTTAATTCTCGTAGACGAATTTAATGACTTTAAAATCTCAACTAGTGGTTTGGAAAATCAACCCTGGAACTATTTTATGAGCTGTTCATAAGAACACTATCACCTCTGGTTACTAGGAGCAAGTTTCTACGGTAGATTTACGTGATCGCAGCAGTAAGACCTCCAGTTCTTTCTGCATGGAATCTAAACCACAGAGGCATGACTTCCCACATTTTAAAACTCCATACCCATCAGTCAGGAATTCAAACCACTATTATTTTATAGAGGAAGTACTGATCATGTCACGCTCCCTATACCGGTTCATTTTACTGAAGCAACATGATATTCACAGATGAAAAAGCTCCACTTTGAAATCAATGAAATCGAACACTGGCCGTTAAAGGAAAAAAAAGGACACTGAGCTATCATGACTGAAGTATCATCATCGCTTAGTAAATAGAAATATAGTCAACGGCGGGTAGTTGTAAATCCATAGTCATGAGTACAGCCAGGCCAACAGACACTCTTTTGGTGACTGGCAACATTTAAAAAAAATCATCATCATCATCATCATCATCATCATCATCATCATGTGGCGGTTGTAATTTTTGTTTTAAGACGAAGTACAAATTAAATTCAGACAAAAATTTAAATAAAATGAATGCATTTATTCAATGGAGGAATTTTGCAGAATTGAGCAGGCCAGAATTTTTTTTCAGAGACTTAGGAAACTTTTGACAAGCCGTGACCTTTCCATTTCACTACGGACACGACTACTCCGGTGCTACGTTTTCAGTATTCTGTTATACGGCGTTGAGGCATGGACACTAACTGAGACCATGTGCCCTTGGTAGTACAATAACGGGGTGGAAATGGGGATGTAGATGTCAACTTAGAAACTAGCCGAGAAGCTGGCGACCACACAGTGTACAGTATAATGCACAAATTCAAAAACTCAATAAAATAAGTCCATAAGATAAAACATCACCCCCAAAACAAGAGGTGAAGAAACAGAGTGGTTGTGATTCTAGTTTTCTGTAGAAGGGGTGGAGGCGCATCTGATGACAATAGAGACGCATCCGAATGAGCCTGAATGGGGCTCAAACCTCTACGCCTGAGGATGGGACTTGCCCAAACATATTGAATCATATGAACCCAGTGTTGCCACGTCTCCCGAAATTTCAGATCTCCCGATTTTTTTACAATCCACCAGAAAATCCGAAAAAACAAAAAATCTCCCGATTTTTTTTCTAATTCAAAGTTAAGGTAAATGAACAATAATGGTACGTAATATATTTGTGCCGTCTCAATGAGTGATATTTTATCGATAACATCACTCGTTAGGTACTTCTCCGCATTCATTTTAGGTTCGAATTACGTAATCTGTTCCTTCTTATTCAACTCAAAACTCTCGCTTGACTGCATCAGTCGAAGGGAAATCCCCGACCCGCACATAGCATATAAAATCTGAATCCTGCTACAACTTCAAAACTGGTACACAGTTTCTACGCCTGATGAATAACCGCATCTACAGGAAAATTGGGAAGAAGAAGAAGAAGCACAGAGTGGCCAGAGAGTACGGATAAGTGAAATTGTATATTTTTCTGATATTCTCATAATAACTTCACGTGACTATTGCATTCTTTTAGTTACGGTATATTATAACATTTCAGTGCTCGAGAAACTACCGAAATTTAACTCCCGAAACTTTAACGTATAATCTACCTATTTTTTATTTGTAGCCCTGGCAACACTGCATAAACCGGTAGAGAGCCTAACTGGGATTGAGTCTGCTTGAGATGTGTCTGAGCCTGTCTGACTCACTGAGCCAGGATCACTGGGCAGATGTGTAGGATAAACCGCGCTGAGACTCAGTAAGCGAAATGCGACTTTTTTTTTGCTAAAGGCTTTACGTCGCACCGACACAGATAGGTCTTATGGCGACGATGGGACAGGAAAGACCTAGGAGTGGGAAGGAAGCGGCCGTGGCCTTAATTAATACAGCCCCACAACTCCAGCATTTGCCTGGTGTGAAAATGGGAAACTACGGAAAACCATCTTCAGGGCTGCCGACAGTGGGGTTCGAACCCACTATCTCCCGGATGGAAGCTCACAGCCGTGCTCCCCTAACAACACGGCCAACTCGCTCGGTAAATGCGTTTTCTTTAAGGTTCTTTGGATGGTTGTGGCCGAAACTCAAACTCACACTTTTGTCAGATTACTGAAGTCATTCAATTTCTACACCTCAATAGCTTTTCAGCGAGCAAGGGAAATAAAAGCTGTCAAAGTGATTTTCAGTGCCATCATCCAGTGTATGTCCCGTTTCCTGATACGGGATCTAGTTTCACGTGATGAAATTAGATGGCATGTTTATACGACCGGATCCCTTCCAGTCGTCAAACTCAGTTGAGGAGATAATGGAGACGAAATGAATGATGGTGAATTAAATTGAGTAAGGAGGTGGAAGGAAAGAGATGTGGCCTACGAACAGGAACTTTCCGGCATTAGCCTGGCAATGAGACTGGAAAACCACGGAAAACCATATTCAAGGCTGGCGACTGTGGGGTTCGAACCCACTACCTCCCGAATGCAAGCTGACAGCTACGCGATTCAAAATGCACAGCTACTTACTCGGTTGCAAAAATCTATCATTAAAAGTTTCCTCGACGATAGTAAAGTGTTGCTGTGTCTTCCTGTATGATACAGACGACTTCGTAGCCTTGATGTGTGATAGTGACGACTTCGTAATACTCAATTCACAGGTTTCCGTCTCCATGGTTAAATTGTTAGCCTGTTCGCCTTTGGTTACAGGAGTCCCGGGTTAATTTCCCTGACACGAGGGCTGGGTGTGTGTGTTGTCTTCATCATCATCATCATCATCATCTTCATCTTCAGAACGCGCAGGTCGCCTAGGGGGGTCAAAAACCTGCATCTGGCGAGCCGAACTTGTCCTCGGACACTCCTGGCACTAAAAGCCATACGCCATTTCATTTCAATTCACAGGAACTGCCTCTACGGGAATTCCTCTTCATCCTTTACCTTCGTCGACTTGAGTCCATTAGCTGTACGTGTGAGAAATAAACACCTGAATTCACGCTTCATTAAGAACTAATTTCATACGATACTATTTCAAATGTTTTATTCTACATCATAACACAAAAATAACGTAACTTCATATGCGAGGCAGTTCCGTGTTGTAATACTTCGGTTGTTCTAGAAGAGGAAGGTGACAATGAGCTAGATGTTAGCTACCTCGCGGGCACTAATGAGAACTAATAACTTCAACCCTGTACAGTGCGCCGCGCTGTTGTTAGTGGGACTATTTCGAGTGTTCACTCCATGCCGCAACCTTGCCACTCATTTTTGCGTGTGTGCCAAAAACCACGGAGCTATTTTCGACTAGACATATATTGCGATCATTGCTCTGATCCTGCCTGACCTATATTCATGCTCCTCTCTTTATTAAGTAATCACCGAGCGAGTTGGCCGTGCGGTTAGCGGCGCGCAGCTGTGAGCTTGCATTCGGGAGCTAGTGGGTTCGAACCCCACTGTCGGCAGCCCTAAAGATGGTTTACCGTGGTTTCCGATTTTCACACCAGGCTGTACCTTAAGTAAGGCCACGATCACTTGCTTCCCACTCCTGGTTTCTTTCTATCCCATCGTCGCCATAAGCCATATCTGTGTCTGTGCGATGTAAAAAGAAAATTAAGAACATAACTAATCAATAAATTATATACCGTGAGGTCGTAGCTAATAACGCACCTTTACCCAAGTTCCAAAACACAGTACGTCATTCGAGCATCATGCAAGCCACGTGTATTCCTTACAGGATTGTTAGTCCTACCGAATGTAAAAGCATTAAGAAAGCGATATATTACAGCATTTCTCTCAACTTGCAGAAGGAAAATTTTCATTTAACACTGAAATATTTAACCGATTTAGTACGGAAAACATTTCCTAGTCTTGTCTATGCCTAGAATGGTCCACTACTGACCTTCGGAAACAGCAGACCGTTGAAAATGTCGGGCTCGGTTTCCAGTGAAACCTTGGGAGCTAGAAATCCAATAGGGTCACGGCCAACGAGCCGACAAAACTACTTCTATATCCATGATGACGCCGGCTGCGAAAGCCTAAGCTGCTATATTTAATTTGAGTTAATTAGTATCCTAGAATTTTCAAATTCTCCAACCTGCTCTAACGGACACCTTTACTCAGTGGACACCTCCTTATACGGACATTTTCCCACGAAACCGATTTTATTTTACATAAAACACGTGTAAAACAAGCCTCATTTAAGTGGACACCTCGAATTCCGAACAGCGGACATCGCCATTAGTACCGTATTCTTGTCTTGTCTTGTCTTGACACCTTACGCGATCCAGGATACTGCCTTTAAAAACATGGTTCAGTCGTCCTTTCTTTTAACATCATTCTGCAAACATACGGGAATTCCTTTTGAATATTTGTACTATTTCCTGTCCAAGGAAAAGAAAGAAATGAACATAGGAATTTCGTAGTAGGTGTGAAGTTAATAGTTCTGTACAGGGCTCTTTCTAAACCTTTCTTTAGCGTCGTCTTGTCTTTTATTTAGTGTACATTCTGAGAAGTACAGTTACCCGGGAATATGCGAGTGACTGTTTACTCACAAGTTACGAAGGAATTTTCAAACCCAGCCTGTAAAATTTTATTCATAATTCAGATTACTGCTGATAAGGTCGAGGTCAGCTAGTTCAGTTAAACTTGAGAATGAAGAGATTTTCGTGTGCTGAATGTTTGAGACAGAAGTACCGTAGCATTTCAATCTCCCAGTAAACATGAATAGGAGGGACATTGCGGTATATGAGTGGTTCAAATGTCTTCGGTCAAAGAAACTGAGTGGGCCAGTGTTACAAGAAAAAACATGAAAAATCACAAATGGTCTGAAAGTTGAGGTTAATTGAATAAATAATTTGTGTGCCACGCTGGATTATTATTCACTTTTCACGATTATCGCGGTAAAGAAAAATGTGCTAAATTTGTACATCCAGCTGAAGGATTACTTTCCGAAGCTGCAATGAATGTAAAGGCTGTAAAATCACTTGTATTATCTCCCAGGCAAATATTTAGTGAAAAATGATTTAGAATAATCAAAATAAAGATAGATGATTATATTTAAGGTGGGTGATTTTGCCGTTAAAATGTTCGATTAATTTTTTAGAGCCTTGTTTTAGCGGACACATTTCCACCGAATCAACGGTCTCTGCAGAAGGGAGGTTCGACTGTATTAAATGTATTTAACTTAGTATAAGATAAGGCAAACTAGCCTTAATTACGAAAAAAATATTAGTAATTTAATATATTGTATATATAGAAATTGTTCGATTACTACTACTGATTTAGAGATGCTGGGGTGTGGGACTATTTCCTGGTAGAATTTGATCCGCTGGAAGCCAAACTGACACTGTGTTTGTATTTTTAACACCTCGGACTGAGGTAGACTTCTTATCAATTTAAATAGGGATCCATCCCAATATTTTTCTGGAAGAGGGAATTCGTAGTTTAGCTGTCAAAAAATATCTTGGAATGTGGGATAGATAATTTTGTGTGGTTATTGCTAGCCTGGTGCAGCCCTTGTAAGGCAGACCCTCCGACGAAGGGGGTAAAACCTGCCGTGTATGGGAACTGCGTGATTTTGTAGTGTTGTATGTGGTGCGTTACAGGAATGTTTGGGGAAGTACAAATACACAGTCCACGGGACAAGAAGAAATAAATTAGAGTAAAAATTACATTTTTTAAAAAAGGTAACGATTACAATTAAAAATTAATTAATGTATTCGTTACAAGTAATTCAATTAATTTTCTCAATTACTTCTCAATTCTATATATGTTGTGAAGCCAGTGATGAAATACAGCAGGCTAAGAACTGTGTGAAAAAATAACTGAATTTCACGAAGTCCAAAAAGGGCCTAGTTTTAATATTGAAAACATTTCTTAGCAGGCAAAGTAGGGGTCTCCATACTACGAAAAATGAAAATTTGAAAATCCACAGCCTGTTTCCAGTCATTTGACCGGGTCAGGAATGGAATGATTGAAGCCCACATCTAGCGGCGAGGATAGGAATTGTGCCGGCTGTCGAAGCCTGTCGAGCTTCTCTGTGGCAATGACAAATGACAGATGAAATGATACTGGAGAGTGTTGCTGGAATGAAAGATGACAGGGAGAACCGGAGTACCCGCAGAAAAACCTGTCCCGCCTCCGCTTTGTTCAAAACGTAAAATTAAGCAATTTCCTCAATTGTGCCGAAATTTGAAGGGCTAAAGGGCCCGGAAAGGTTTCAAATTGTGAGTCTTGGGTAACTCTATCAAACTAAAAATAAAAAGCGAATTTCGGAAGTCGTTTCCGGCCTAAATGCAGCTCCGGAAAAACAGCCTAAAATAACTTGTTTCTCTACTCTTTTTTAATTCAAATCCTATCCAAATTAACTTATTTACATGATTCTTTCTGTAATGTGTTCCTTAGTGCAATACCTTCAGGTGTTTCTTTGATTTTTGAAAAATGGCTACACGTAATGTAGTTATAAAGGCTTAGGTGAAACTCTGCATTGACTCACATTAGCGCTCATTGTGCTGCTTAAGTGAAACGATGCACTGACTCACATTAGCGCTCGTAGTGGTAGAAAAAGACAAACTGCTAATCTAATCTACCGGATAACGATGATTAAGAAAATGTTTGTAATTTTTGGGAAATATTAAGAATATATTCGTATACTTCATTATATTTTAGGGGCTGCCTGGCCGAGGCGGTATGGGCGTGGGTTCGAATCCCCACCAGGAAGTCGTAAAATTTAAAAAAGGAGATTTCCACTTCCGGAGGTGCATATGGCCCTGAGGTTCACTCAGCCTACACCAAAAATGAGTACCAGGTTAATTCCTGGGGGCAAAGGCGGCCGGGCGTAGAGCTAACTACTCTACCCCATCATGTACCGCGGTTAACAATGGTGGAAGCCTTTACCTTCCACTCCTCCAAGGGCCTTCATGGCCTGAACGGAGGTGACTTTGTCTGTCATTATATTTTATTTACCTAAAATTTTGTAGCTCATATCCCCAGGATGTTTTCAACATTGACTTGCTCAACTGAAGGATTAGAGTTGTGGATTTTTGTTGTGATAGTAGTTAAAACTATGTAATGCGTTGTAATTCCGTTGCGCCGATAGATTCATTACCACCATCACTACCACGAGGAAGCAGAATTCGACACATGGAGATCTCCGTAACAGTGACCAATCATTAGTGGTCCGACACCTCGGTTACGGGGTCAAGCCCCACAGTGATCATATATTTGCACGGGGAAGCCAATAAGCTGGATCATGGGAAGTCATTACACATCGTGTGCCGAATTTATTAGTCTAGCAGAGTGTGAGAGGTTAGCAAAGTCCCCCTGTGGCTCACACTAATGGAGAACGGTCTATCGCGGGTTCAAATCTCAGTGGCGAAACACAATCTTATCTTGGGACTTCGGGATCGGCAGTCAGTTTCAGAGAGGTGCAACCAGCCACAGTAACTGGCACGATTTAAGACTTGGCTCTGGTTACAGCTTTATAATATGAAGTGGTATTTTATATTATTATTATTATTATTATTATTATTATTATTATTATTATTATTATTATTATTATTATTATTCACAGTCTCCAAAGGTGTGAGACAAGGATGCATCTTATTACCTCAATTGTTTAACATCTATCGTTAATACAAAGGTCATTAGGAAAATTTTGCAGTACGCAAAAACGATTGGCTGGACACCCCTGTTATGGTGATGGATGAAAAGAGGGGTGAAAACCGGTCTAGAAGACAGCAAGGCGCGACCTTCACACCAGTTGTTACGAAGCGGTGGGACTGAAAACAAGTTAAGATGTCAGTATGGTCTAAAGGTGAATATCGCGCAATTATCCGCTACAATTTTGCTCGTGGATTAACTGTTGGCCAGTGCCTGGAGGAAACGACTCCTGTGCTGGGGGGAAAGACTGTCCATATCGGACAACAATTTTCCGCTGGTGCAAAGAATTACAGACGGGAAATTTTGGGGTTGAAGACGATCCTCGTTCTGGGCGATCGTCTGAATCTGTGACTGAGGAAAACATTAAAGCTGTGAGGAAAATGTTGTAGCAAGAGAGGCGATTGACATATCGGCAGGTAGAAGAGACCCTCCGCATCCCTGCACCAGCTATTCATTCAATTATACACGACCATCTTCATGCTAGAAAGGTTTGTTCCCTTAGGGTGCACCATTCACTTCCAGGGGAACAAAGGGGACATCGAGTGAAATGGTGTCGAAAAATGCTAAAACAGTTTGAAAATGGGATTTCGCGTAACGTCAATAGCATCGTTACAGGTGACGAAACTTGGCTTTATTATTACGATGTCCCAACAAAATCCCAGATCAAGGTGTGGCTGTTTGAAGATGAGGGTACTCCTGTGACTGTGTGAAAGTCAAGGTCACTGAAGAAAAGGATGATTGCAGTATTCTTCACTAAACGGGGCATCCTAACTCGGGTTGTGCTAGAAACGCAAAGGACAGTTACTGTGAAGTGGTACAGTGAGACTTGTCTGCCTCAGGTCATCCAGGCTCTCAAGCAGCTCCATCCAAGGTCACGGCTCAACACTTGGCTCTTGCATCACGACAATGCTCCAGTACATCGTGCTAATGTAACAATGGATTTTCTTGCCAGATCAGGGTTGACTGTGCTTGATCACCCTCCATACAGTCCTGATCTTGCCCCATGTGACTTCGCACTCTTCCCAGAAGTGAAGATGAAGCTGAAAGGGCGGCGTTTTGCATCCGACGAGGAGATTCTGGCAGCATGGGATCAAGAGTGTGAAAATGTAACTGAAGAAAAGTGGCAGAGTTGGTTCAGTGACTGGTTTCGACGTATGGAGAAGTGTATTGAGTGTGATGGAAATTAATTTGAAATAGTCTAAAGCGTTCACTCACATTGCAAAACTTTCCTAGTGGCCTTTGTATATCACGAGGCATGCCTCCGACAGCTCGAAAGAATGATTTTCCATTGGAGGTGTGATAGTACATATATCACACCCCAGAATTATATGTAGAAGTTAGAGATATTATTGTCAGTATTCGATTTATTATTATTATTATTATTAGTATTTCATTTGTATATTTTGCCTTTTATATTGGTAAGCTGGAAGATATCCACATATGTAGGTATGAGTAATTTGTTTTGCACGAGTGGGAAAACATTGCTTTAATAACTCTGGTAATTTGAATGAGTCATCTGGCTACCCCAGTGTCTGTTGTGATGTACTTGTGTCAGGAAATTCCATTACTCGTGTATATATCCCAGCCTGATGAGATAAGCTTGTTGTTGTACCAGGGAAGTTTGGTGATTCATGAAAACTCCCCAGAGTTTGTTATTGTCTTGGGAGGAAGAAGTAGTTCAGAGCAAGGTCTTGATTTGAGATCACTCATGATTGGCTGGTAAGCACCAATCCAGACGTATCATCTGAGAGGAGGGGGATGTTGATGTCTATAAAGGTTGATGATACGGCGGCAACCAGAGGATTGTATGAGACATGGTAAGAGACATTGTAAGGGTGATTGTAGAGGTGATTGTATAGGAACGAGAAGGAAGATAACTACAACTACAACTACAACTGACGCACTGTACGGGAAGGAAGTGGTGCTGATACACGGTACTGGAGTGACACGGCAGCAATGGACTGGACTTCAAACGTTCGTGGAGCGTAGTCGTGTTATGTTTGTGGAGAGTGCTTGCGCATTAAGTATTGTAGCACTTGTGGCGGCCTAGTATTATATGTTGGTGAAAGCTATCTCAGACTTTCCATAAATTTATATGTTGAGGATCGACAGACGTGTGTATATATCTTTACAAGTGTTAAAATATGTGAACACAGTAGTACAAGGTACAGTATCTGTGTGAAGTGATAACTGCCGATTATGAGAATCGGTAAGTCGAATTGATATAGAGACAGTGAAGGGTATTCATCTTCAAACATGTACATTGTTCATCGGACCATCTACAAATGGTAGCTTAGTTCTCACTTTCGTTTTCCCACGGTTTTCATTATTGTTGTTGTTGTAAATATGGAGTCTTCCAGCAATATTTTATGTGTGTATTATATGTATAATGTTGTATGTTGATGAGGTGCTCATGCACGGAATTTGTTCAGAATATAGTTAGCTATTTTAGAATCAGTGTTATTGATGAACCTAGGTGCAGTTCCTACCTAATTAGTCGTTTTCAGGAGGTTAGGTAAGGCCTGCAGCAGATGTACCAGTACGCAGCATTATGTACACGCCCTGGGATATAAAGTTTATCATGCTCTTATCTAAATTCGAGGGATCCATTCTGGTGAACTCTGGCGCCCATACTACGGACATTTCGGTTAATTATGCTTATTAATTTTATTAAGTTTTTGAGTAATTTTATTTATATATTTTTATTCATGATTATATTTATCAGTAGTCATTCAACTTATTACAATTGGCTTCCCAACGTGTGGCTGAATGATTGGTACATCTGTTAGGCTTATAAGTGTAGGTGCACTTGTCAGGTGTGGTTGGAATTCTGCAAACTATGTCAGTGAAGTGTTTTATATATTTCATGTGTATTTTGGAGTATGAAGAAATGTTGTAGCGAGTCCAGTATTATAAAATTGAGAAGTAGAGAGGTTTTTAAAGTTGCTGGTACTAAGAATCAGGAGAAGAGAAGGCAAAAGAATTCCACCACATTGAGTTTATCTAATTTAAGTAAGAGTAGCAAAATGGCTGATAGTGGGAAGGATCTATTGGCAACGATGGGTGAGGAACCGAATAACCCGTCTCAAACTCAGCACGTAGGGGTTGTTAAGGAAACGGTTCAAGGGGAGGCTTTAACTTTTAGTATGATTAAATCGCTATTTAATGAATTGTCTAGTAAAATCGATAATCAGAGTGTTGAATTAAACAGTAAGAGTGATGAATTGTCCAGTAAGATTGATAGCAAGAATGAAGAGTTGAAGAGTGAATTGAGTTTTTTAAGTAATGAAATATACAGTATTAATAGTGAATTAAATTCAGTTAGTACGGAATTGTCCAGTAAGATTGAGAATCAAAGTAAGGAGTTAAATTTAGTGAGTGTTGAATTGTCTAGTAAAATTGATAGTTTAAGTAGTGCTGTGAATGGTAGAATAGATGAATTGAACCAGAAGTTTGACCATCAAAGCAGGGAAATTCAGGAAGTCAGTAATAAGGTAGAAGCTCAAAGCTTGGAATTGACTGAGAAAATTGAATGCCGATTTAATGTAGTTAGGAAAGAATTTGTTGAAAACAGCAAGGAATGTGATAAGAGAATAAAAATAGTGGAAGATAAAGTAGAAGAAATAGATAGAATTAAATCCAATCAGAACGTTTTAGCGAAGCGTATAGATGAGAAGAATGAGAAATTGGAGAAAGACCTTAAGTCGGTAAAAGATGACCTCAAGTCAGTAGAAGGAAATGCCAGAATGGTAGTGGAAGAAGGAATTAAATCATGTCATGTGAAATTAAGGCAGGAGATCAGTCAAAACCAATTAGGTAGCAGCATATGTAATAGGTACGTATCTTGTACGAAGGACTCTGAATTACCCAAGTTTAATGGTCGGCAGTTTAATCCGATGGAATTCTTGAAAACGGTGGAGAAACGGTTTTCTAAGAATCTTGACGATGGTTTGATTGATTGGAGTATGGTTGATGAGCTGTTGGATGTTGCATTTGTTGGAGAAGCTAGATCTTGGTTTCAAGTTTATAGACAGGGTATTTCGAGTTTGGAGGAATTTAGGGAGAAATTTATTTCTAAATTTTGGAGTGATGCTATTCAGGGAAGGGAAAGAGATCGCGTGCTATTTGGCAAATATAGACCTCAGGAAGGTGTATCTATGACGGAGTATTTCTTAGCGCATGTTCTGATCAGCCAGAATATTGAAGGTCTAGCATCGGAGAGAGATACAGTCCGCCAGATGTTGAAGCATTTTCCTGAGAAGGTCGGATTAGCTGCATGTATGCAGAATATTGTTACGATTAAAGAATTAGAGCAGCTTTTAGAGAGGTTTGATGCTTTGGAAGGGCAGGGGAGGACTAGGCAAAGTGAAGGTAGAAATTACGGGGATAATGGGAGACAAGGTAATCAGGTAGCGGGAGATAGGAATAATCAGAATTTCAGTCATTCTAGGCAAGGGAATCAGGGTGGTAATTCCGGAAGGGGAAACATACAGTCTAATCAGGGAGTTAATCACCAGGAATATTTTGGCAGAAGACCTAATCAAGGGGAATCAGAAAGTAGGGGGCGAACGGATCAAAGACCTCCAGATCAAGTGCAGAGACATGATGATGGTGAACAGTCCACGTCAAGTAATTTAAACCGGAATCGGACTTCTTAGTTGGGTCAGATAGGCAGTCCGATACCGAAATTCCTATTCACGCGATGAAACAGGTAAGTTACGAGGTAGACGTGAAAGAGGAATTATTGTATGACCATGTGTTTTGTGATCAGGGAGATTTTGTGAATAGGGGGCGTGACGAAGGTAAGAAAGCTGTGTCGGATGACTTACTTTGTGCTAGTGGTGATGGTAATAGCGGTGTTGCGATCGATAATCTTGTGGAAGTTTCTGAAATTGAAAGTGAAGTTTTTTGTGAAGTTGATGAAGGTTGTTTTGTGAGTGAAGAGTGTTTACGGAATATACATCATGAGGATGTTTGTGTTAATTTAAGTGTACGTGAGGAGAGTAAAGTTAGGTCCATTATGTGTGAAAATGGTGACTTTGAGATTAATGAAACTTCTGATAAGAGAGTCGAAAGTAGCAGTGTTGTTGGCATGAAGGTGGTGCAAGTAGGAGCTGATATGGAAGGTGGTGAAGATGGATTAATTGTTGGGTCATTAAGTAGTAATGACAGCAATTTCAAAGTGTATTATGGTAAGAATTTCAATAATAGAGTGAGCGTGTGTGAGAATGGAAGTGTGCGTGAGATGAAAGAAAGTCTTTTCAAGCGAGTGCGTAATGTTTTATTTAAGTCTGAGAGTTGTGTGAAAGATTTGAATGACTTGCTGAGTGATAGCGATGTGGAATGTATGAAAAAGTATGTGATCTGTTTGCTTGCATTAATTATGGTTTTGTGGAAGAGTAAACATTGTGAGATTCCCGCGCATTTCAGAAAGAGGGATTTCCTTTTTATGAATGTTCCGAATGAAAGTTTGTATGATTCTTGTGTGACTGGATGGTACGAATCTTTGTGTGTGAGATAGAGTGTATTCTAGATGTAGTTAGTTTTATTACGGTACGCATTCCTCGCTTATCGATGCCAATGTTAAGTTTATGTACAGTTTTTTCATTTATATTAGGGTCCGTATACTGTGGACAGTAGAATAGGCAAGTGTGCTTATAGGCTCCTAACCACTGACAACAAGGTTCTTGGAACATTTAATATCTATAGCCTTCGCAGATATAAGAGATAGGATCTGCACCTTGGATGTATATATTATCAATTTTAATGTATGTGTACTGTAGTAAGAAGGGATTGTGTTCAATGCTATGTGAAACAATCAGAGTTGTGTGTATATAGACATATTATTATTACTATTTTTTGGACAAATTGTATTTCGTGTGTGCGAATACAATGCAGTAGACGCAATGTATATATCATTATTACAGTAAATTAAGTGTTCAGTTATGTCATTATAAGGTTATGTATGAAGTTCTGTTTTATGGTGAATCATAATATATGATATCATCGATTCACCAAGGGGGCGTTATGTGATAGTACATATATCACAACCCAGAATTATATGTAGAAGTTAGAGATATTATTGTCAGTATTCGATTTATTATTATTATTATTATTAGTATTTCATTTGTATATTTTGCCTTTTATATTGGTAAGCTGGAAGATATCCACATATGTAGGTATGAGTAATTTGTTTTGCACGAGTGGGAAAACATTGCTTTAATAACTCTGGTAATTTGAATGAGTCATCTGGCTACCCCAGTGTCTGTTGTGATGTACTTGTGTCAGGAAATTCCATTACTCGTGTATATATCCCAGCCTGATGAGATAAGCTTGTTGTTGTACCAGGGAAGTTTGGTGATTCATGAAAACTCCCCAGAGTTTGTTATTGTCTTGGGAGGAAGAAGTAGTTCAGAGCAAGGTCTTGATTTGAGATCACTCATGATTGGCTGGTAAGCACCAATCCAGACGTATCATCTGAGAGGAGGGGGATGTTGATGTCTATAAAGGTTGATGATACGGCGGCAACCAGAGGATTGTATGAGACATGGTAAGAGACATTGTAAGGGTGATTGTAGAGGTGATTGTATAGGAACGAGAAGGAAGATAACTACAACTACAACTACAACTGACGCACTGTACGGGAAGGAAGTGGTGCTGATACACGGTACTGGAGTGACACGGCAGCAATGGACTGGACTTCAAACGTTCGTGGAGCGTAGTCGTGTTATGTTTGTGGAGAGTGCTTGCGCATTAAGTATTGTAGCACTTGTGGCGGCCTAGTATTATATGTTGGTGAAAGCTATCTCAGACTTTCCATAAATTTATATGTTGAGGATCGACAGACGTGTGTATATATCTTTACAAGTGTTAAAATATGTGAACACAGTAGTACAAGGTACAGTATCTGTGTGAAGTGATAACTGCCGATTATGAGAATCGGTAAGTCGAATTGATATAGAGACAGTGAAGGGTATTCATCTTCAAACATGTACATTGTTCATCGGACCATCTACAAATGGTAGCTTAGTTCTCACTTTCGTTTTCCCACGGTTTTCATTATTGTTGTTGTTGTAAATATGGAGTCTTCCAGCAATATTTTATGTGTGTATTATATGTATAATGTTGTATGTTGATGAGGTGCTCATGCACGGAATTTGTTCAGAATATAGTTAGCTATTTTAGAATCAGTGTTATTGATGAACCTAGGTGCAGTTCCTACCTAATTAGTCGTTTTCAGGAGGTTAGGTAAGGCCTGCAGCAGATGTACCAGTACGCAGCATTATGTACACGCCCTGGGATATAAAGTTTATCATGCTCTTATCTAAATTCGAGGGATCCATTCTGGTGAACTCTGGCGCCCATACTACGGACATTTCGGTTAATTATGCTTATTAATTTTATTAAGTTTTTGAGTAATTTTATTTATATATTTTTATTCATGATTATATTTATCAGTAGTCATTCAACTTATTACAGAGGGAAGAGAATTAATAACCTCCGTTTTGCGGACGACACCACACTTGTAGCCATCAGTGTACAGGAGCTCGTCGAGATAATGGATCGTGTACAACAGGAAAGTCACAATCTTGGCATGGAAATTAATGGGAGCAAGTCAAAACTAATGATTATCAGCTGCCACGGCACCTGAACAATCTCCAAAAAGTCTGTCCGTTTCCCTATTTTGGTTCAATAATCGAGGATAAAAGTAGCTGCGAAAAAGAAATCAAACGTCGCATCATTCTAGGACGTACAGCTATGGTGATATTAAAGATGATCTGGCAAGATAGTGCAGCATCTATGAATACGAAGAAAAGATTAGTCCATTCGCTTGTGTTCTCGATCTTCCTGTACGGATGCGAAACTTGGACCATAAAAGCTGAAGACAGGAACCAAATCACCGCCTTTGAAGTGTGGTGTTGGAGAAGGATGTTGCGAATACCGTGGACAGTCAGGCGAACAAATGATTCTGTCATCCGGGAAATTGGAATACAAGAAAGTCTATGCCATGTTGTGTACCAGAGAATCCTGCAATTCTTTGGTCACATTATGAGAAGAGAGGATGACAACCTGGAAAAATTAATTGTCCAAGGAAAAGTTTCTGGTACAAGGACACGAGGACGGGTCGCAAAAAGATGGGTTGATCAAGTAAGAGAAATCATGGACTTACCATGGAGGATCACTGTCCGGAAAACGCAAGTTCGTACAGAATGGCATCAGCTTATAAAAGAAACAACAAAGTCCTTGGGTCACGATACTCAGTCTGGAGAGAGAGAGATTATTACCACCGAGTGAAGTGGCCAAGCTTGTTAAAGCGCTATGGTTATGGAGCCAAAGCTCTGCATCCGGGAGACGCGTGGGTTTGAACCCCGCCGTCGGCTGTCCTGAGAATGGTTTTCTGTGGACTTCCAAGCAAATGCCGAGACAATATTCCTTTTCACAGCCCACAACCGATTCCTTCCACGTCCTTACCCAATTTCTTCACTAACATTCTTTCATCTTCATTAGCTCAACTGAAGTTGGTGACAGGAAGGGCATCCGGCCGTAAAACGTGCCATATAAATTCATCTCACCTCATCACGAACCCGTATCAAGAAACGGGATTGAGGGATAGACATACATCATCATCATAATCATCACTTTCTTATCTTGTGTCATCATAACTGGCTCAAAGAATCTATGTTGCTACACCCTGATGGGCTTTGGAGTCGTAAGCGACAGCCGCTCAGTCCGAAGGCCTGCAGATTAAAAGGTGGCGCGTAGTCAGCATAACGAACCCTCTCAGCCACAATTCTTGGCTTTCTAGACCGTAGCTGCCATTTCATAATCAGGCGTCTCCTCAGCTGTTCCCATGTAGGCTGAGTGAACCTCGAACCAGCTCTCAGATCCAGGTAAAAGACCTTAATCTGGCCGATAATAGAAATCTAGGCCTCTGGGTAAGAGGCAGGCATAAAATACCTAGACCGCAAGGCCGGCAATAGCCGACATAGGCCTATTTTGTCATTATCTTCCTTATAGCACGCCGTCTTCATAATGCTGCATAATTCTTACAAGATACACATTTTACGTGTTACTAAAGAAAACTGTTTGTTGTTATTGAGATTTGACTAATCGGTGTTCGGCACATCAAGATGTGCCTCGGTTAATCTCGTTTTACGTGTGGCTATTTCTAGCAGAGTGCAGCCCTTGTAAGGCAGACCCTCCGATGAGGTGGTGGTGGTGATTGTTTTAAGAGGGAGCACAACTAGGCAACCATCCTCTATATAACAGAGAGAAAAAATGGAAGGGATCCGACACTTTGAAAAATGAATACATCGACCAAAGGAAGACAAGCTCCACGAAGGGCGTGAAAATGAAAGACTCCCTAGCCCTCGCAAACCTAATAGCGTCAGGGTCGTAAAAGAACAAGAGTTGACCAAGGGAGGTCGGACAGGATATATGAAAGTGAGGAGCCTGGCACAAGTAAGTGGAAGCAATGCCAAGACTCAGCTAAGATCCCCGTGGTCGCCAATCCACGCTCCAAATTGCATAGCCCTTAGGGCCTCTTTTAGTCGCCTTTTACGACAGGCAGGGGATACCGTGGGTATTATTCTACCGCCCCCACCCACAGGGGGCCTCCGATGAGGGTGGGCGGCATCTGCCATGTGTAGGTAACTGCGTGTTATTGTGGTGGAGGATAGTGTTATGTGTGGTGTGTGAGTTGCAGGGATGTTGGGGACAGCACAAACACCCAGCCCCCGGGCCACTGGAATTAACCAATAAAGGTTAAAATCCCTAACCCGACCGGGAATCAAACCCGGGACCCTTTGGACCGAAGGCTAGTACGCTGACCATTCAACCAACGAGTCGGACGGTTAAACTCGATAAAATTTATTGTATTACACGTTTTAGCCATGTCTGGATATCCCTAGGCAAATTACGAAGTGCCATATATTGCGCTTTACCTGAATCGTATTATTGTATTATTCTTGAGCAAAATTTTGCTACATTCAATGCATTCAAGATGACATCAAGTAGGTTATCTTCAGTGAATGAAGGTGGACACCGCGAACACTGAAGCAGAAGTTGAATAGATCATAAGTATAGCAGACCCTTAGTACACACATGCACAGAAATGGTGTCTCGACGTACACAATCAACACTGCCCCACTCCAGTACTGAAGAGGAGAGGGAGTGAAGGAGTAGTGTTGAAGACCAGTCTAGTTCGAAAAGGAAGGGAGGGAGTGAACGGGTAGTGTTGAAGGCACAGTGTGTGTATTACTATACATCCACCACTGTGTCCATTTCAATCACAACAGTCATGAAGCGAGCTGTCTACCTGCAGCAATGCGTTAAGCGAGGAGGTGGGGGGATGCCATGCTTTGTTTATATCGGGACACCATTTCTGTGCATGCATGTACCTGTCTCCTAGCTATATATCTAAGACTCAACCTCTTTAGCCTTACTGAGGAACTGCCTGATATGACAGGGAACAGACCCGTCAAAAAATCTAACCAATACGGCTGAAGATGATGCCCTGCTGATCACGTGACATCCCCCTGTGGGGGAGGGGCGGTAGAATAACACGCCTGTCATAAGAGGCGACTAAAAGGGGCCCCAGGGGCTCTCAACTTGGGAGCGTAGTTTGTTGACTACGGGGCCCTGAGATTAGTCCTGACATTGCTTCCACATACTTGTGCGACGCTCCCCGCTTTCATCTATCCTACCCTTGGTCAACTCTTTGTTCTTCTCCAACCCCGACGTTACTAGATTTCCGAGGCCTAGGAAGTCCTTCATTTTCACGCCCTTCGTGGCCCTTGTCTTTCTTTGGCCGATACCTTCATTTATCGAAGTTTCGGATGCCTTCCACTTTTCTCTCTGATTAGTGTTATATAGAGGATGGTTCCCTAGTTGTACATCCTTTTAAAACAGTAATCACCACCACTGTTCACGTGACGCTCAACTACCTGCAGAATATCCTCACCATAGCGGTAGCCAAAAGCTGGTTGGGAATTTCTATATTAAAATAATACCTTATCGTTTCTTTATTCCACGAAAAAAACTAGAGATTTCATGGCTACGGTCATGACATTACCTCCTCAGTCCGTATGTAGCATATGCTCTACATGTGGTTTTGTTTACTTACAATAATACAAAACAATTTAAAGAAAAAATAATAATGGTAGAAAAGTCAACTCTGAGTCCTGATGTAGCATATATGCTACAAGTCATAAAACAACTTAGTGAAATATACTAATTTTCTTTGGTGAATTTTTAAAAGTTATGTGAGCAAAATAGAGGCCACCGAAAGCAAAGAGAGGTTCAAGGACTTAAGAGGTTAAGCCACTTAAGATTGAAGCTTGCTTGGACTTCACATGTACTAAGTATACATGACTACAGATCTGTCGTGTATCTCATACTCGAAGTGATAAAAATTTAGATTTCTGGGGCAGTTTCAGTTATGCCACTTTGACGACAACATAAAAAATAGCTATAGTTTTTAACAACAAATCTTTAATAACGTAATGCTTCCACGTTTATAATTGGAATACAAATCGGGTGTGATGGAAAGCTATTTAACTAAACGAACTGTTTAAGTGTTTAATTAAATAAAGCAAGGATACGTAGATCTTACAAAATACAGCAAAATATTGTTCTTAAAACAAATAAGTAACGATATAAATTGTATAAAAATACCACCTAAGTTGCGACCAACACAATATGTGACCCCTGCTCCTGCAATTCTCGTCCTTTGGTCAGTACGACCAAGTGCTAGAAGTTTGTACGGCATCTCCTAGAATTAGAACTTCATGCAATGATAACAAGAGTGTTCGGCATACAATTCAGGGCAAGGCCAATCCAATGCTATGCTAAACACTGACATACATCAGATACTATCAAAACAAACAGTGGGAGCGGTAGTGTTCTCCATATAATATTTTAGACACCGATATATATTTCCCCTGTAACCATCGCAATGACTTGACCAACTAGCTGAAAGTGGCAGCTGGAAACAAACTTTAACAATATCTCTCCAAAGTATCATTAGTATGTTGACGGGCAAACAAGAGTCAGTACATTATTTTTCAACATACTTTTCTTTTCCATCCATTCATTCAAATTTACTTTTGTGCACTGGAAAAAGGAAGGACAGAGTCCTTTTCTCCATCTCGTGTATGCACTTTAAAAACACAGAGAGAGGGTTATCTGTATGGGTAACGGCAAGGCCGATAAACATTAACTTTCAAATTTAACACTCTTTGGATCTAGTTAGTCGATGGACATTAAACTATGACAAGTTCTTCTGAGAAAATATCCGCTAAGGAACTTTCCATAAAAATGAGCAATATATATGGATCTATAATCACACAACAGCGATGTCAAATCTATCCACAATAATTGTAGATTCAACATATATGCATGTAAACTCAACATCCAATTCAATCTTGCTTCACATCTAGAAATAAAACATATTACAGCACTTTTAACAGACCATCCTTTGTGTAATCAACAGAGCTATAAATCTAAACATTCTCAGAGTCATTGTCTGTTTGAAGTATGCATATGACTCAAAATGCACAGTGTCATAATCCAGCATAGATTCTGACGAGTGATGATACCTTTCAATATCACACTGTGCACTGGGTTTAATCCTGAAAAACGAAAGACAAATAAACCGAGTTTTCTTGAAGAATACGAACACAAGTACAGTAATGAAGGCTATTTACTGAACGAACGTGATTAGCTCTCAAATAACCTTGCAGATTACTACTTAGATGATATTGAAAAAATTCGAAGATATTTTCACTTATTTCTGGCAAGATAAGCTGTCTTGAACTATTTTAGAGTTTCTAGTAGGCTTTAGCATAAAGAGTACACACCTAAACAACGGAGACAGCACTATGAGAAATGAAAACGATTTGAGCAGTACAAAAAAAAATTCTAAAACAACCGAGGAATCTGAAAACCTCATCAAAATGGTATCAGACATTGTTTTAGATAAATATCCGTAGAACAAGTGCCTTCAAAGGAAGGCTCTGAAACATCCCGTAAACCAGAGCATGCATAAATCACCAGGGAACAACATGCTCCATAGGTAAGAGGGGTCTAACTACCAGTGAGGTCCGTTTGACTCACTCACCTGCCGAACTGCCCGGCTCCTCGTCGTCGTCCACCATGGGTCTGGTCTCGTCGTGTGCACGCGGCGCTGCCCCCACCCCCGCCCCTGCTCCTACCAGCCCCGCACCCGCCGCCCCCGCGCGTGGCAGCCCCCGCCCGACCCCCCGCTGAAGCAAAGGGGCGCTGGACATGAGGTCCCACTGACGTAACTTCTCGCGGTCGATCTCGAAGGACGGGGGTGGTTGTGGTGGGAGGCTGCCGTCCTCTAAAAAAGGCTGTGATCTCGGTTGACCGTGCTGTTGCTGTTCTTCTTCTTGACGACTACTGTCTTTCCTGAACACCTCTCGGTCTTCATCCCAGACATATCCCTCGATATACGTTTCCCCGCGTCGTGTTCTCTCCAGACTTTCCGAGTATCGGGAGAGCCTCTCGTAGTGGACACCATCATCTCGCTCGGTCGTGTCTTGCTGCGGTCTTCTGCGAGGTCGTCTGCGGCCTTCGCGGTAATCTTCTTCATATTCTCGTTGCCTAGCAACGTCACCTCTGGCAGCTCCACGAGCCATGCTGTCATTTACATAAGTCACTTCCCGGCTAAGCTTCTGCCGAGGACCAGACTGCGATAAAAGGTCAGCACTATGACGCCCTGAAGATGTAGCACCCTGTGTTAAAGATGAAGGCGTTGGTCCACTAGCGCTACTGAGCCGACTACTACTTGCACCTCGTCCACCATCCAAATTATCCAAAGACCGCGTATGTCTCAGGCTTACTCGACGAAGGCTTTCGCGCCATAGTGCATCCTCTTCCCAAAGGTCATCGGCTTCGTAAGGACCAGGTTGTGTCTCTTCAGGAAGCGATGGTGGAAGTCTACTTCTGTCATCCGACTGATCTGAAAACACTTGCGACTCCCTGTTCTCTTCTTCAGGTACTGTGCGCCTGGAGCTGGGCATGAACCCAGACGATGATACGGAATGTGGAACATTCGTGAGAGATGATGTGAAGCCAGAAGCATGTAACGGTCTTCCGGATGATGGATTTACTGCTGAAGGGTTTCTATCATCACTAGATCCATGGAAAAAATCAGGACCATCTAACAAACCTTCTAAAGATCTACTACGTCTCTGAGGTTGATGGGAAGGAAATTCAGATGTAGAACGGGCACTTGAATCTATTTGTACTGAGGATGACTTATCGCGCAGTCCATGAGGATATAAGTTTACAGTGTTTGCTGTCTGATGAAAATCTGGTGTTGTCGAACGATGCATATCCTGTTCACGTGAACGTAGTGCGTGTAGAGCTTTGTGTCTCTGTATAGTGTCAGCTTCATACAGGTTCCTCTCATCAACCTCCCCTCTTTTATCTGCTGCCCCTAAGAAATGCGCAGTAGTGTCCCGCAATTCTGCCGCCAATCTTCGACTCTCGTCCTCGGAACTCTGTTGAGAATGCTGTGGTGTCGGAATTCCTGCTGGGGGACTTTGATGAATCGGGTTTACCTTACGACCTATGTCGTTCCGTTTAATAAGACAGTTCACATCAACAATATCTCCGCGTTGATTATTCAGAGGCTGAGGACGAGATGAACCAAGACTGCGTGATTTCATATGCACAGGAGGCGAAACGAAGGACGGGTAACTTCCAACACCTCTCAGGTTACCGACACTCTTTTCAGAAGTAGAACTAGTAAAACCATCTTCGTCTCCTTTCAAGAGGTCAGAATAATAGTAGGGAGCACCAGCTTGTTGGAGTTGTTGTTCATCCATTGACAACGATTTTCCATGAGTTGGCATACGCTCTAAAGTGCCCGTTTCACTTCTTTTTGTACCTGAGAAATGCGCGCCTAAAAAATGCTTCTTATCAGTAGTTGGGAGGTGTGGTGTAGATGTATTAGCTATCTGTCTGTCAAGTCGTTCCGTAGGGGGAAGATCGGGAGGCGGTGATGTTGGTAACGGAGGTGGGATTGAAATTTGTATATTCTCATAATGAACTTCCTCTTCTCTGGGTCTCTCAGCATGCCGATGTGAACCTGGTGTTACATGGCGTTCTGGACTTCGGACAAAATCTGAACGTGAAGTTTGTGGAAGAGGATCACTAACTCTGCCCCGCTCATAAGGACGATCAAGTCTTTGATTTGTAGCAGAAGCCAGACCAATAGCTGTGTCAGATCTCCGTGACATTTTCTCTGCCACCGGGGTAGGTTGACTAAAACCATGAACACTTTTGGAATATGTCTTATAGTAACAATAATTAACATCTTTGGAATACAAATCTATATTAAAAGCATCGCGACCTTGAAGATCCTCAAGGTATTGATCTAAGTCTATATTTACACCATCTTCAAGATCCATTGCTAATCCACTTCTGCTGCCTATAGAATCCAAATCACTACCTGCACGACCACGAAAGGGTGATCCTAATAGATACGGAGAATCTCCCAAACTGTCAATGATATCATCAGACACAGGGCGGCGTTTCATGAGATGCTCGAGTGCATGGGGATCACTTACGTTATGCCTCAGCTCCACTGACTCACTTCCGGAGCTACTGATATCACCCGAGATGTGACTAGGTGAAATAGGCACAAGCTGATCTACATGTCCTTGGTAACGGTCCTTCATCTGCAACGATGATTTACTCCACAATCTTCTTCCATCATCCTTATCCTCAGGCTTGTCACTCTTAAGAGGAACCGTTGATGATTTCTGTTTCATATCGAGAGAAGAATCTTGGAATTCGAGAGAATTGTCAAAGTCGTCTAGCGGGGGAGGGCTTGTTGGTATAGGTGGAGGAGATACTAAGTCACTATCAGATGAATCGTGATGCTCGACAGTAGAGGTTGTGAGACCCCCGATTACCATTAGAGCACGATCAGTCATGCTGCTAGCACCGAGATAGTAAGATGCTGGCCGAAATGTATCAGATAAGCTAAAACGAGGATGCCGTGGTGCATCAAGGGAATCCAAGTCTTTCGACGCCTCATCATCTGCATCAGAACTATCGCGATCGGCCTTTTGTTGTTGAGCTGAGTTCGATGAAGAATTTAAAATGTCTGGGAGACTAGTTCTAGGTGGTGTTGGAGGTAAAGGTTCAACACCATCTTCTTCTCCTGACCTCGACTTCTCCGATGATTCTTGTAACGTTGAAGATTCTGACGCATCTTTCTTGCTTTCATCAGCAGACGACTTATCAGGAAGCTTACCCGAATCTCTAGATTTCAGCATTCTAGGACTGACTTCCATGTACACTGGCTCATAATTCGAAGAGGCGCGACATAACAATTCATAATGTGAGGACATTCCTGTACTATCTTTGAAGACCGAACCGATTTCACAATAGCGTGGGCTTTCTGGGGTAGCGTAAGTAGCCGCAGAATCTGCAGAATTCAGTTTCTTCAGGTCAAGTTTGGAGAGAAACGAAGGATTAGGATCGGGAGCTAGTAGCGAACGCATGATCCCTTCTTCAGTCATCTCTACGTAAGCACTTTCTTCCATTTCTATGCCTGCCCCAAATATACTTTCCATTAAGATAGAATGCGATGCTGATGGACTTCCAAACGCGTCAGGTAATGGTGCTAGTATCGGTTTCCGAGAAGGTGTCATAGGCATGTAATGTTCTTCCATATTTGTAGATGAAGTTTCATCAGGTTTATCACTCATGTCCTTATTAACTTCATCAGCGGGCAGAGGTGGATTGGTTGGTGTACTACACAAGGAATCGGAATCTTCGTGCGTTACTAGAGACTCTGCCAAGCTAAGACGTAAATAACCAGGAGTCATTATAACTTCTAGATCCTCACTTCCGGGATCTGGCGTAGTTGCAGTGCTCGTCTTAGACGATTTCTTTCTTCGATGGTGTTTGGTGAGAAATTCTGGATCTCTGCCCCTCCCAAGATCTCTACATGAACTGAAGAATTTGTCACGTTTCCCTAAAACAGCTGCCACCTCTTCGTCTTTGTCGTCATCTTCATCGCTTACGGGTGGTGGGCCACAGCGTGATGCAGACCTCGGAGTTGCGGAAGGGGGTGCTTCGGCGTCACTCGATGTATCGTACAGAAGAGTTTCAGTATCACTGAAGACACACCTTTTTCCTGGACCACCTTCATTGCTACGCTCCTCTTCCGCAGCTTTAACAAGTTGTGACTTGCGTTCGAAATCCGCTAAGAGATCTCTCACAGACTTAGTGCTTTTATTGTAAGATTTACTAGGCACTTTCCAAGCACTAGACTGAAGAGGATAGTCTTTAAACACAGGTGGTGGTATATTTGTACTACTGGTGTCAGAAGAGCCTTCTCCAAATACGAAAGTACGGAAATCATTTTTATGACTCTTCCGTGGACTAGTATTTTCATCATCAGGGATATCGGGAGGTGGTATCAGGTCTGAGTTACGTAAGCTTGAAACATGAGCTTCATTTGGTTGATACATTGGTGGAGACATTTTAAGGGGTTCTTGCATCTGCAGAGTTTCTTTTGCTGTTAATGAAGATGAAGATCCTTCTTCATCCTTGCCCACCTCAAACACCTTAATTCGATTCTGAACAATATTTTTCGGTGGCGTCTCCACTCTCTGAAAACGTTTTGGCTTCTGTGCGTCCTCTTGCGAGTCTTTCTCCGGACTTCCAGTGGTTTCCTTACCAGATGTTTCATCTGTCTCATCCTTCTCTTGTTTAATATTTTTCTTTCCCGATGATTTATACTGAACTTCATGTACAGGATACACCATCTCTTGATGCTGTCTCATACTCATTTCAGGCTTACGTATCTTCAGAAGATCAGCAACATCCTGGCCACTAATGAATGCTTTTCCGGCCTGTAAAGTATCATACCCACTATCAGAATGCTTACCACATGAGTATCTATCATCCTGAAGACTTGGATAACTTGTGCTAGTGCTGTCTCCTGAAGATTTCATTGCTGTCCCACCACTTCTTAATTGGCAGTCGGGGTATTTGTGAGGTTTGGAAGAGGATACAATCAGAGGAAGTTCTTCATGATCCTTACTGTCTGTTACAGGCGCAGTGCCATCCAAAGATAAGCGATGGTCCTTGCTTCTAACTCCTCTTTGATCATCACATCGTTTGCCAGATTCTAAGTTTGAAGTCCCCACTGATTTACTGTGATTCTTTGATTTAGAAGACTTGGAAGAACTAAAATGATAATCATGAGCATAGGGTGCATCGGGTGGTATCCCTTCCCGCCTAGAAGAGTGTAGCCCAACCTCTGGGTGATTGGAAGATGTGTTACTGGATAACTTGCCACTGTTTGAAAGTGTAACATTCTCATAGTTGGGTGCGGAGTGCGAGGCTGCGTGCAGGGGAACGGAGGATGGGTGTCGGCGACCAGATTTCCCCTCCGTGCTACCTTGTCGAGACCTTCCTGCCTGCGAAGGGCGTCGAACGCGCTTTCTCGCCTTCCGAACATCTCCCACCTCTGACCGGAGATCAAAAACACAATCAAAAATAAACAATTTTGAACTCTATTTTTATTGAGTCAGAAGGCAAAATTTGAATCACATGTTAGTCAGAGATTTGGTTATGAATGAAGATTAATACAAACAACCACCAACAATTTAAAAATAATATTTTAATCCCATACAGTAAATTAACTTTATACCTAGGTTAGTAAATTGTTGTCATGCAATCATACGCTATTGATGAGTTCAATATTACTAAACTGAAATCGGAATAAAATAATCCCATGCCACCGGTTAAATACTAGAATGGGAGTAAGTCGAGGGTTAGTCTGATAACAAATCAACCCAAGCAGGCAGGAAGGTTTAACCTCAGACAGGTCATATCTAATTATTTTGATTTAAAAAGAATAAAACAACATTTTAAAGGTTCATATTTTATCCCATTCTCGAGCATTAATTCACGGAGGGGTTAAGCAGTGCGACATGCAGACGAATGGAGACGAAGAAAGAATGAATGTAGGTACACCAAAAGCCATACACCGGGAAGGATATGTTTAGTCTAATGAAATAATGACAATCATATTTACCAACGACAGCTCCTCATGCTATAGAACTACAGAAGACTTACATCAAAGAGCATCAGTATTAGAAATCAATAGTTACACACTGAAATACTGTCTGAAACTCTGTTTTCACTACAAATTTCCTAAGAAATAAAACTGCAAAATGTATCTCATTCTATTATTTTCTACCTACGAAGTAGGATCCAAAAGTTTGGGGACTACATGGACCCGTAAAAGTACGACAAGTAGTTAAAATAACAGGGTCTGAAATGCATCCTCCCCTTCCTCGCCTCCGCAACCAGAATGGTTTCGTCCAGCGAAACAGCAGACACATCATTCTCTTGCTATTTGTGTTTGGTGAGTAGAAAGACTCTTCCTGTCTTAAGAGGTGCAAGTTGTAGGTGAATGACCTTCCAAGACACCAGCTACAGGAAGTGTAACAAATACCGGATCTACTTGCCTTGGGTCCTAGGCTTTCATAATCTCTCCTCCCAAAATTACGTGGACCAGGCAACATTCAAGCTGTGTTAAAGTTCATCAAATTTTGGAACTATGGATTTCGATTCCGTCCTCACCCCGTCACACGAGAACCATTTGAAAAGAAGGGCGAAAAGTCTTTCTTCTCGCCAAACACACTAAAGTCGAGTTTGTTCTAAGTAGGTAGTAAGAAACTTGGATTTTTAAAAACAGCGTCAAAACATGCATTGCAGATAAAACCATAGCAGTGCATGATGACTCTACAGATGAAATATGTCTGAGTCACGTCAGCGTTTCGAAGAAGGCCGGGAATTCATCACCGTATCTTCAACTTACTACCCGGATTCTGGATATCTTCCACCGTGAATCTGGATATTCTACGTCGTTTTCTGGAGTCCATCTATCATAAGCGACCTATGATGTGGCGAAGAGGACAACAGTACCAACGAAATGAAGTAGAGATGGCACTGTGTGACTAGGGCATTAGAACCTTCCTACCAAAGTACTGATGAAAGCTGTAAAATAACGGGTATAGACCCCATCATTTATGAAGTGGCCGATTGATGTGAGATTTTAACAGCTGAGTTTGAGACAGAGGATGCAGAAAAAAAGCGCATTATTTCATAATTCTTCGCTGTTACTTTTATTCTACGCTTGTTATTGAAAAGTCCATATGTTGCACGATGTTGGCATGTAAAAGATCTCTGGTGAGATATTTGGTGTTTACCAGACAAAATTAATTAAATTTCAATCATAGACGCCCAAGAGAGTTTCGGTTCACTCGATCTGCCATCTAGTGGGCCTAGAGTAAAACGGAACGTCGAAATTGACGAGCAGACAGCCAGATAGCGACAAATTGAAATGTCTGCACACGGTAGCTGAGGCCATACGATTATTATTATTATTATTATTATTATTATTATTATTATTATTATTAATTAATGCCCTTGCTGGCAGGACGTAGTGTTTACAGTGCACTATGTCTTCTGGTATGGGCTAGAGCAATATTGTTACTTTCATTGATCTGTCTCAGCTTTATCCTTGGCTTTGACAAGATGAAAGTGACTAAGGTATGAGTGATGCTAGTAATGCCATTCCTTATGCAGCCAGTCCATGCTATGAATGGTGTGAAAATGTTGCTCATAGGATCAGTTGGTGCATGCATTTCAGAGGGCTTGGCAGACTGATATGTAATAGCAACTTCTGTCTCGGTGAGGAAAGCAATGGGAAACTACCTCACTCCTCATTTCCCTAGTACACCTCTTCAGTGATGCCTAGGCCATTTATGACAGCTGATGGTGGAGCTGTTGAGGATCCAACCAGCCTTCGGGCTGAGGACTAAACATACATACATACATTATTAATTAAAGTTTATAGTAAAAATACTGATACTCCACTTCACTAAAGTGTTAATACACTGAAATATATTCAGAAATAATCCATTTTCCACGAAACGTTATCATTAATCTTCCATAATATCAGCTTGCTTCGCAAATGGCGGCAATATTTAGTTAGCTGGTTTTCTGACCCTTAAATAATACTAGGTTGTTGCATAGCTGGCGAATATAATTTTCGCTACTCGTATATTCGGTGTTATGGTACAATTAAATTATATTTTTCAGCCAAGACTCAGATTAACGATGAAGTGACTTTTCTCAAGTTCAAGCTCGAGGAAACGGTGGATGAACAAATTTCTTTGGTCTATCCATGAATCTACGAACCCAGCGAAGAAGCCGCGCGTGTTAACACACTACGGCTATGGCGCCAAGCTCTGCCTTCGGGAGACGAGTGGGTTCGAATCCCACCGTCGATTGTTATAAGAATGGTTTTCTGTAGTTTCACCATTTTCACTTCCAAGTAAGTGCAGGGACAGTTTCTGTTCATAGGTCACAGCCGATTCCTTTCATATTCTCACCCAGTTTCATTTACCATCATTCAATTCATCTGCATTAACTCCTCAACTGAGGTTAGGGTCAGGAACGGTGATGATGATGATGATGATGATGATGCTTGTGGTTTAAAGGGGCCTAACATCGAGGTCATCGGCCCAGGTCAGGAACGGCATCCGGCCGTAAAAACATGGCATAACATTTTATTTCGCCTTATCTCCGACACCGTATCTGGAGATGGAACGAAGGGGTAAACATACACGAATATTTATGAACTTTCAGACTAACATCTGGCTTCATATCGTGGTTAGTTAATAAACGCGAGTTCTTCTCGGTTCTGAATAGGTCTTTTTTCCTTTTTTTTGTGTGTTCATTTTCAGAAATTGTATATCATGGGTCGGAATTTACAGTCAGAAGTAGATATTAAGTAAGTTAAGATATTCTTACACTTCCGACCCGAAGGGTTGCAGGTCAACCGGTCAACCGTTGGTGTGATACCTCCATCTCGAGCTAAAAGAAAACTTTTTAACGGCAACCCACACGAGAGGTCCAACGTGATATTTATACGGTCAAATCACAGATATTTTCAAGAAATTTCCCTTGCCGTGTTACTCGTATGAAATTTGGACTATTTTCTTGTGCGAATATAAGGCGTCAAATCCTCTATCTTTGGACGTCTTAACCATCTTCGAATGTTATTAATCGCAATCTAAACCTCAAAATAGTCACTTTTTAAATCCCCTCTTCCCCGCGACGTATTACCTGGCGAGCAGTTTATTAACAAACTCCTTTTTGGAGGTCTTTATTGAGCATAACATAACCAAAGTAATCACAGTGAAGAATCGATTGCTTCAAGGATCTGTGCTAGCCCCACTACTCTTCAAATTATACACCAGTGACATGGTGCCAACTGTTAAGCTACGGAAGCAGACTTTACATAAGGTTTGAATGTATGATAGCCTCATTTTATAGACGGAGTCACGTCAATATATGGCACTACAAAACGAGCACACAAAATATATTATAAACAATCTCGCTGGCATTCCCTCTCTATTTGCAGTACTCACGGCGTTCAGAAATGACAAGCTCCATCCGTAACTCCGGAAAAGTACCAGTTTGAAATGCATTCCCAGTATATGTGGGAAGACTCAAGACACCTACGGCTAGCAGATGACGTTTCCACTGCTTACAGGTTGAACAGTGCAGAGTCATTCGTGCTGGTATGCTCAGGCAGCTTGAGGGCAGACAATCATGGGCAATGTAGAGTGTATGATTTTTCTCTGGAGGGAAGACGTGGCTGTTTCACACATTGAGACGATATTAGCAGCACCAAGTCGCAGAAACGCGACAAACGGTGGCCATATGATATTAGGCAAACTATTGCCACCCTGGGTGCTCTAGAATACATCATGCTGCCTCGTCCGTCTTCCCGATCTTGCCCCTAGCGACTATGCAATGAAGGAAGTCATACCCCCAAAAGAATGATTTGCTGTGCAAATACGGAAACAGCCAGAGCGATGGTAAAGATGCCTAGACATTGGCGGGAAATACCTGTAATATAATCTATATTTATTTTGTTTCAAAATGAAGAAAACGCGTTTTGTGTCAATCATTTTTGAACTCCCCAAGTACTTTCTGTGTCCGTTGAATATTACTTTCCCCATGATAGTGTATCAGCACATCAGTCTCCAACGGTCTCAGATATTCTCGTCATACATAAAACGTTTGGACGTCATTATACAGCCCCGTTTCTCTGATTTGGCCCTTGAATGCGCAGCAAAAAAAATTTAGCCTACTTCCTTGCCTTACATTCTCTCAGGCGGTTGAGTATTGTTATCTCTGCTATACAATTTTACAAAAGTGCACAGTTACTTCCACGTTGCAGAAGAATTTGCTAGGGGCCATTAGTGTATAAATAATGAACGATATTTTGTTTCAAGACTTTTCATGCTAATTAACTGGAAGCAGGCCAGGATCTATGCATGGAAAGGGAGGCTAAGGAATTTTTCTGTGGGGTTAATATAGACCGTTTTTGATTAGTTTCGCCTTTTGGGGTCTTTTCATTCCCAGCACCCTTTTTATCCGTTGGATAAAATGACCAGCATGGTCATTTCTAGAGTTTATAACGATCGTTTTCCGGTAGTTTTGATTTTGTTCTTGGATAACAGACTATGTTGCCCATTCTGGTTATGAAGTAAGCTTTTATTTTGTGCAGTACGATTTTTCATTTCTCTTCTATGAAATTTCATGTAGTATTTTATGTAAGAGTGTAGGTATCTGTGTAAGGCTATCGATACACAACAATCGTCCAACAAGAAAATCACAATTATTTAGTGCCTTCTAAATTAAATGTGCATGTACCTACCCAGCCACGACTGTTGTTATATTATTGTAGACAAGTAACTTATTTTACAATGTTCTAATGTTTTATTTATTTTGCCAGGAGGGACCAAACATTGTTGATCTGGCACTGGCTGGAGTGATGAGCAAGCAATAAATTGTGAAGACAAATTTAGCACCAAAATGTTAAACATCTGAGAGCATTCCCAGGTATGGACCTTTCCTAAGGCTGAAAGGTACCCTAAATGCAATGTTTGCAAAGTTTGTCTTCGAGTTGACAAGTATTTTCCTGATTATTATACATTACTCTAGGAATGAAAAAAAAAAGGAAATAATACATTGCACATTTAAGAGCTGACTACCTTTAACAGTTACCTAGTTTCAAGGAGGGAAAATGTATAAATGGACGTCATTTCGCATCAGCAAATGAGGCTAAAGCAGTGTCACAGGAGGTATTACAAGAAGCTGAAAAGATGGTTTCCAGGAATGTATTCAGAAAAGGTATCAATAGAGGCAGAAGCATGTATGTGCCCATGGAGGTTACTTCTAAAGTGATTGTGCATCGATGTCTTTAGGTACTGGAGATAAGAAACTACACCCTAAGTCATCAAACTTTTGGATCCTACCTTTCTGTATTTCAAATAACTACAGACTTCCTCATAACAGAGTACACTTGCATCTTGAAATGATTTTGACAATATTCACTTCATACCAATTTTTACATGATTGCGATGGTAATCTGGTTACTGATATAAAAAAGTAACAACAACTTTTAGTAAATGGATAGTTCTGCATTTGTCAGTGGAGATATGAACATTTTTTGTACCAGTATCCTACACTGTAGCTTGATAATATCAATACTTGACCTCTTCATTCTCTAAAAATCTGAAAACTTAGCAAAAAGGAATGCTCTTGACATAGGTACCTATTATGATCTAAAAATACTATGAAAAGGAGCAATAGAACTCCTTTTCTGAGAAAGAGAAGGATACTGCTGTAATGGAGAAAAGTGTTGAAAGAAGTTTCTAACATAGATGCTTAGTATGGTATTCTAATTAATTGTCTTCAATGGTATTAGTAAAGTACTAGTCTTACAGTATTACCATAATAAATATATTCCAAACCTTCCCAGTAAACAGCATAGCCAGCACCAAAATTATTGAAATGGACCCAGCAGTGGTTTAAATGTAATTATGGTACCTATCAATACAATAGGAACGTACCTTAGAGATAGGGTTATGAATGTTTAGTACCAGTAGGTCTAACCTATATTATCATAATAATCTAAAAAGTTTAACTATATATTACTGTTAATATTTTATAGCCTACTGTTCTACAGTCAGTGTAAAATGGAGTACTTTGTACCTGTATCTGACTTGTACTAAATATAAAATAATAACAAAATTATTACCAAAGTAAAGATTAATCATATGTAACAAATATTTGACATAATCAGGTTATTTTGCACACAGTAAATTATACCTGTCTACAAAGCTATAAATTTGTTTATAACTGAGAAATGCTTTTTCTTTTAACTACAAGATGTATTGTACAGTACGTAAAAATATAATTCTTTGAATCAAAACAGCTCTAAGAAGCACAAAGGTAAATCATTAGTCAGTCAAGCGCACTAGTTCTGGTGAGGTATGCAAGTAATCATTTCTGATTTTGACGTTACGTATTTTCTGAAAGAGAATAAAATATGGTATTTCATAGTTCAAACAACTGAGAATATCAAGCTGAACTTCATTTTTTTAAATATTTAAAATATGGGAACAGCAATGGATGAATAACTTATATTCGTCTCATTTAGAGTACTGAGATGCTATATGCAGAAGGCTCATTTTAAAATTTTCACCAAGTGAGATCTGGCAACTCTATTCTTACTGCCTCACATCATGTAGTATTTCTCAAAATTGTATCTGTGCTGTTTACAAAATAATATCCCTTCCCAATTCTGACATTTTTAAAATTTAGCTCCGTACTGACAATCAGCCTGAAACTTCTGATAATTCATGCTAACGAATGGCAGAAAATGTAAGACTCCCCCACCCACAGAAAATCCAATTCAGAGAAAAATTTATTAGCAACATAGTAGAGTACTGTATTTTGAAATATTTCAAGAAAGATATTATTGTCCAAAATACTATGTAGTGTTCATTTGTGAGAAGAATGTAACATTTTGGCACAACACTACATATTTTAGTTGTTGCCAAAATTTAATTGTGTTCAAACTCATGTCGATTCAAAAACTCGTGGTGCTGCTGTTCACAGGTATAGCATACTCACTGCTGTGATCATCTTTTCACTTCTCAAATTTTTCTACATCTTCCTATTTCTTCCTATTTATTGATAAAACAGTTTTCATTCATTATTTGCTATCATTAGATAGCACTGAAGACCACACACAATAATGAACAACAGAAAACTAAGCTTGAATTCAATTTTCACAGAGATGATAGACCAATAACAATGGACAGATAGAGGAGACTGTTTTATCTTGAGCACAGTGAACCCTGGAACATTTTATTTTTTGTTCTGATTTGTGCTGAGCTCCAGGAAGCTCCACTTCAACCAAACTGTAAAACATGCACAAGGTAGCATTGACAGTCGTTCTGATTTGTAATATCAGCAAGCATGGATGCTATAGACAAATCAATTTTTAGCATCAAAAATACAGGGCCATCGAAAAAGAATATCCATATTTTAAAAAATTGCTGTTTCAAGTAGAATAAACATATTGAGGTGATCATGGTCTTAAACCAAAAAGGAAAGGTGGATGGGACTTTTTTTTTAAAGATACCTTAATACATTTCTATACAAGCCCCATTAGTGGCATGGCAGACACTGAATCAATATTCAGTTTCTTGCCTAGTATACTGGGGCAAGTCTGGAGTGACAGTTCTATTGGCAGCAGTGATCCTTTCTCTGATATGCACATATATTCTCACCATAAACAATGTTCTTCATGTATCCCCAAGAAAGGTCGACTGGAGTGCGATCAGGGCTTCTAGGCGGTCTATTGAATAGGGCCACCTCTACCAATCCAACCATTTGGAAACTGAGCATTCATGTGTTGCGTACACTGTCTGGTGTATAACAACACTGGTAAGTTGTTCTAAAGTTACGCTGAACAAGAACATTTGATTTGAATTCCGCAAACCAAATCACAAACTAAGCTTTCGGCTGGGTGGTCCACTTTGTAATGGCCTGGCCTGGCCACACAGCACAGATGCAATTGTGCTATTCATAGCAAGGGTTATATTAAGTGGTCAAGGTCAGGCAACTAAAAGAAATCTCCCTTCTTTCCTCTTCAGTTTAAGATCAGTATCTCCCCAATATATTTATTCTACTTGAAGCAGCATTAAAAAAAATGGGTACTCTTTTTTGATGACCCTGTAATTATTTTGCTCATTTTTGTATGCTTTGTAACACAGAAATGAAATTGAATTTATAAATATAACCACCTGCTGTGTGCTCTTTATCATATGCTGACTTCAGCAATTCATTATGATTCACACTTGTTGAAATATGAATCTGACTGTACCTTGGCACACACGAATAGTATCATGTACCATGGAACACTGTACATGATACTATTCTTCCTTGCCTTGTTATTTTTTAGATCATACCGGAAAGTGTGTCAGACATTCAAGGAGAGTGATGCATGTAACTCGAAGAAAGCCATTTAAGGAGTTATGCCTCCTCCAGAAACCAAAATTTCTATCAGAGAAGCATGCAAAGTGTACAATATGAAGCTGGCTACTTTGCCAAGACATTTGTCAAAACATTAAAACTCTGAAGCTGAAACATTCTGTTATAACCCAAGATTAGACAGCAGAAAAGACTGAAGAAATGTATTTGTTGAAGTATATAAAAACAAACAATGTTTAGTTCACCAAAAAGGGTGTAAGGGATCTACCCTTAGCAATTATAAAAAATATCCTGAGTTATGTATTAAACAAGAAGTAGCTGGGCCAAATGGATGGAAAAGCTAAATTTGTAATTTTCTCAACTGCAATCAAGTGCAAGCGCAATTGAAAAATAATTCTTCTTATATGATTTACAAAAATGGGTGATTTTAGCAACATATCCTACATTAGTACGTATTTCTGAAATGGTTGGTAACAATGGTTCATGATGACAAATATACTGAAAAATGACTTCAAACTTTTTTTTTTTACCCTTAACAGAACTGTAATACACATATAAATAGGAAGCTATGAAAGAAACGTTGTCTTGAAAGATTAATGTAAAATGTGTTCCATGGTACAACAATCAGCTCTATTCTATTATCATACCATGCGAGGTTTATTGCTATAATAAAAGCTGCATTTCTTAATAACTCCTGTCATAGAAAGCCTGGTTCAAAAGCAGGACAAAGTAATGTACCATATACTACAGTATATTTATTTATTACGGTACATCTTTTTATTTCTTTTTTCTTTTCCCCTCTTAAAATTGCATGAATAACCTGGGAAACAAATAAACCACACGTGAATAGTCGGGAGTTCAATGCATTTTTGTTTTGATATCATGAACTAAGTTTCTCAATTTCATCTATGGGATTGTATACTAAAATCAGTCATTCTGGTCAACAAGCATGGTAGAAATTACATTATGGTAAGTAACTTATTTGGTCTCTTCTGCATGAAAATAACTTGGAATATTCAAGGTTCCCATAAACAGTACTTTCCTCCTTAATATAGTAATATAATACTTCATAGATATTAGAACATTACATGGAATGATGAACTACAGCCAGCCACGTAAGCTATTCTCTACACATGAGCAAAATAAGCTTACCATACCATCAACTAAAAATGTCTCACGCCAACATCAACCATACCTACCGTGCACGGACATCACGATCAAGAATACAACCTGCAGCGAATGAGGAATTTCCACTACTGCATTCCACTCAAACTTAAGTTTAAACAAATCTATGGTCAGCAAAACCTACTTTCTAATCCTGACAGAGCCATACAACATACTTGTATCTACATCTACAATGGACAAATCTAAATATACAAAATAATGAGTGAAAATTTGGCTCCAGTGAGGTTATGATATACATAATGTCAGTAAGCAACATTCATAAAAATGATTTTTCATCAAACAATATATATTTCAACAAATCAAAACTTTCCATCTCTGCATGAAACTTAATTCTAATCCAGAGTACAATGGTGGAACCCATATTTCATGTTTATCAAGGAATCAGTACCATACATAAAGTAAACTGAAAGAAGAAGTAGAAGAGAAATGTAGAAACTCAAACAATTTAGCACACAATCCTCTCTGAATATGAAAACATTACCTTTGTAAGGATTTTTATACAGAATAAACAGAGTAAGAATTGACATACAAGTCATAGTAAACAACCTTGAACTAAGAACTTAACATTATCAGCTACATGTTGGAACAATGAACACTATTTTCTTATGGGACAGGATGTTATCAGTTGCTTTTATGCCTTTTAATTTCTTATATGTTTATACCTACCATATTATTTTTCTATGGTAGGCCCTACTGTACTATAGTAAAATCAGTGGAACCAAGAAAAATTATGTTAATTTCAATGTTTCAATATTGATGGTTATACAAACAGGAAGGTATACTGTACATGAAATATCTATTTTATTTGCCCTGTTCCACTTCACTTAAGACCATCTTACATGGAACCCATTGCATATACCATAGCCTACATTAAAGCAAATCTTATATTTATCACCAGACAAGCAAGTCAATTTCTCTATAAATATAGAAAAAAAAAATTCAGGCTTGCTGGCTTGGTTGAATTGGGTTCACTACTTACCTTCAGAGAGAGTGAACCCCTTGAAAATGCCTTGTGAAGTTTCCAGAGAAACTTTGCGAGACTCAATTTGACCACAGCCTACAAGGCCGGAAAACAACTATATTCATTGAGACATCAGCTATGAAAGCCAAAGTTATTATGTCAATTTCTATAACTTGCCAAAATAAATAACTATGTTTTGTCTTGAAATGTTACTTATCACAATGTATTTGTATGGGACATTGTGAAACAGTACTTCTACATTACTCCTTGCATTAGTGATGGTATATGCACAACTGTGTCAAACTGCTTGTGACAAATAAGCTACTAAGAAGAGTAAAAAAAACATGAGTTGGATTTGACGAGAAGTGTATTATTACGATAGAATTCCCGTCAAGACATCCAAAATACAACTCCAATAAACTATAAAAAAGCACGATGATTAAGAGGGAACAAAATTACATGGTAAAAACCCAGAAATCTCTGTTTACTAGTACCAGTACCAGAAGCTCGCCTTGGATGGTACAGACATGTCAAGGTCAAGAGAAGAGAAGATCAATCAGTTACCAAAAGAGCTGTCCAGTACAACCCAGGAGGAAATCGATCATGCAGCTCTCCCAAGAAATGCCTGATTGTCTGAAGGAAGAGATGAAGATCGTGGATGTCAGACCTGATAATGCCCTTAACAGGATCAAATTGAGAATGATGTGTGAAGTAGCAGACTGTGCAGTATTGCGGGGAAAATGCTAGGAAGAAGAAGAAGAAGAAGAAGAAGAAGAAGAAGAAGAAGAAGAAGAAGAAGAAGAAGAAGAAGAAGAAGAAGTGTGTACTTCTATAAGAGTTCTCGTAAAATTACAATGGTTCATGCTTGACTATCTGAGAATGTTTCTTGCAAGTTGCATGAAAATTTACTTGTTCTGAACAGATTCTATTCATATGACTAGAATAACTTTAAGAAAGTGCCCAGATATGTACGTAGGTCAATTCAGAGGCACATCATTCTCATTTCAATTACTCCTCTGCTTAAGAACTGACTTTTTCTCATGCAAAATAGGCCTACATTAGTAGGCTTACCATATGTCTGGATTTAGCCTACGCAGTCCTGGTTTTGCAGTGTTGTTCTGGGTACTATCTGGAGTTTTCAGAATATGATCGTGAAAATAGCTGCTGGATGTTGTGACCAGTAACAAAATTTTGTCAAAAGAATGTTATCAATTATGGGGGAATAGTTGGTCTTCAGAAAGAGGCAGACTTCTACTACTCACTGTTAAACATTTAATTAATACATGCTAAAACCAACATAGTGGAATTTTTATGTCATTAAGACAGACAAAACTGTTTTGAGAAATAGCATATCCAATATCCAGAAAAAAAATTGCCAATGAACCTTTCATGGCCCGTACTTATAGACGTCTAAATTCAAACCTCATTGTTTTATAAGCTTTTCTCATGGACAGTTGAGATTTTCTTCTGATGACACAGAGCAAAGTTCTCTGCAAAACGTAAAGAAATTCACCTTATTTTCTTGACACGGCATAAGCCTAAAAGCCTATATCATATCTAGAAAAAAAATTAATTGACAGGTGCCTAAAACACAATGGTAGTGCAGTCAGAGAAGTTTTGTGGGAGGAAATTCATTGTTAAGGCATTATAATTCATTTCAACATTAAAGGTGACAGACTGTATAAGTAATTGTTACTGTAATATTTTGTTCTCTGCAAATTTAAAGTCTTCATTTTTTCAATGTTTTGCATTAACATTTTGAGAAAAAATTCATACTTCAAGTTAAATTTGTAACATTAGGGAAATCTTAAAAAAATATTAAAGAGAAATTCAGCAGTAATGCTTTAATCAGTAGATAAGCCTATAAAGAAGACAAGATGGTAATACAAATATTTTGTGACACAATAATACATGCATGAAACTGATATGCAACGAGAGATATCTCTAAAGAGTTGTGAGATGGGAAAACAGCAAAAATGACACACAGTAATTTCTAAAGATCAGTATGAAGAAGTACAAAATGGACCAACTAGGAGGATGTACCATTTAAGAGGCTGAAGTGGTGATATATTGTCCATGGAGGCCCACAGCATACTTAACAACAGTGATGAAGACACAAGCCTGATAGAAGAGATTGTAGGATAGAATGAGAATATCAAATGTTAATGTGCTACAACAACAACAACAAGGTTTGGTAAAGGGGTGTAATAAATGTTAGACGGGCCTGCCTGCCAAAGTAAAATTCGGACCCCCTCAAATGAAACGTAAAACCTGTGAATAACTAATACAAATGTGATTACAAGTAGAACTAATGCAAGATATTGCCAAATTATATGAGCAGAGAGATTATTCATTACTGTAAGATAATTAAAAAATAATGTTTTAATAGGTTTTGTTTGACTGTCTCTGTGGTTTAACAGCTAAGCTGCTGAACTGCCATTTTTCATTTTTCAGAAGTTCTCTGTAACTGATACTGAAGTCACAGTTGTAATAATTAATTCGATTACAACCCAGAAAAATATACAAATAAAATAAAAAACTGTTGAAACAAAGTTTGAAAAATATCAAACTGCACAACTGATAAGCCTATAATTATCCCTGGTGTAAGTGCACCATGTAATTACCTTCGTGCAAAGAGAGCTCATTGGAAACTCAGTTGACTGATGGTTACTACATCAAGTCATTGTTGGAATTTGATATTGTTGTCAAATGTATGTGTGAAGAAAGTTAAATGATAAGCAAAATTTGTGCATAATATGATCTTAGGTCCCCTACACATCAAGAAAGTATCATTTTCTAACTAAAATATGATATTTTGGTATCAATTTTCATTGCTGTAATTACTTTTGAATAATTTGGAGCAGGTCTTTTGTGAGGAGCGTGTCGAGGTGTTGAGAGAGATGGCTGTGCTGTGTTACATTCAACGTATTACGGTAACTGCTGCTAGAAGCAACCGAGTGACAACTTCTCTGCATTCAAATTGTAGAAACAAACTATTTCGTCGTGATCTGATCTTCTGACCATTTCCGTGCAGTGACATTAGGCTAGATATATATTACTTTTATGTTTTTGCGAAGAGTCTGCGGCAGGCAGGCCCTGGAGGTGCTAACGTTACACACATGGTTTGGTACCAGTACATGTGATGTGCCTACATTGGGGCAGAGTTTGTGTTCTAGAAATGGTCCCTTTAGCCCTCTAAGAACCTGTAACTAGCAATACTGATGCACTTGGAACACAATTTGGCATAATCATCAGAAAATGAATGTCTGTCATTTATTTATCAGTTCATCTGGCTGCCTGCATGGTAATGTCTTGTATTTAAGCCCAGTATACTTGTTGCCATTGTGACAAGGTAATCAACTCAAAATACGTAACCTGTTATTTAGTACCACCACTAATTTTGAAGCTACGAAGTACAGTATAACAGGGAACTTTCTAAACATTTTTAATGTATCAGTCTTAGAATGAAAGATTTCAAACAGAATAGTCATGATACATAGCTCCGATGCACTACTACCACTTTCAACACTATGCCTGTATGGGATATGGGCACACTGCTTTCCTGTTTGTGAACGGCACCTGTTTCGTGCGTCTTTATGGGCAGCTGCACGTATCCCATACGGTTCCTCTCCTTGCTTGGAGGTAGCAGTTTATCTAGTGTCCACCAGAATGCAGCGGTTATTGGGAAGTTCAGACTGAAATGATAAAAAGGGTAGTTTCTCCTTGCCGAGACCTCTACTGAAGCAATCTATGTGCCAGGTGCTGAGCGCGCCAAATTTGTCGCACTATTAGCTGTGTTACTGTACAAACATGTTCTCACCCTCTGCTTACGAACCAGATAAAATATCAAAATTTTTATTTGTTATGTCACTTTCAAATGCAAGTTTTTAGCTGTATTCTTTTATTCTGAATTCAAGCTCTCCATAAATTTGGGCTTATTTTTTCGTTTAGAAAAGGAGACACAGGTTGACGATTCACCTGTGCCGCGAAAAGAGAGCAGATGGTGGTGCAAGAAGTGCAAGGTTGGACTGTGCATTGCCTAAGGTTTTCAAGGCTACTGTACCAAAACAAACTGTTTCTAAATAGGTAAATTTTGTATTTCAAATGCCATTGTGTTTATTTGTGGCTTAACACATTCATGCCTATATCGTAGTTATTGCCTGTAGTGTGTGTCCATGCTCTGGACCGTATCTGAGTTAGACCGGATAAGCGCAACCTTTAATTGTAGCCGTTCCTACGCAGCTGTGGTTTATTTTTGTCACAAATATGTGCGACAGAGATGAGGGTAATACCCTTATGAATGCTTCTACCTGCTTCTGCTCACCAGAAACCACATGGCCTTGGAGATTTTCCTTTCCAGTACATTTTGTTATTCCGTTTCTGAACGAAGGCTAATGCTGGCCGAGCTAGCTGCATAGTTGTTTTGTGATCGCACAAGAGTGTGTACAGTCAAATTCTGAAGTGTAACGATGGCGCTCAGGGACAATATAAGTGTTGACGAAATTGCCGACATCCTATTCATTGAAGACTCAGGTGATGAACTCATTCCTGAACTAAGCGAAAGTGATGATAGTGAAGAAGATTTTCCTGGACATGTGACAGAAAACACAGTACCTGAAGGTGTAACATAAGCTACCACACCTTCCAGAGATACTAGAGCATTTCTTTAAGGTATGTGCAAAATTTTGTTTCCGTATCTTGTTTAGTTTAGAACTTATTGTGAAAATAATTCGTTGTTTTTTGCTGTGCCACTAACAGCTGGAATAGCCGGGCCAGCCATTTAAATAGCCCACTCAGATGATGGGCGGAAATGTGTTAAGTAGCCATATGAAATGATTCATTTTTATTGTTTGAGCAGACTTATGTTATAACTTGAATGTAAAAGATTTTCCCCAGACATTTTTTATTTTTTCATAAGACTGACATAATTAAATTACTTTAGACATGTACTTCCTGATCAACATCTTCATTTTGGATGGCCGACACCTTCGTATGAAAGAAAGAAAGGAAAACTTAAAGGGGTCACCCTTTTCAATACAATAAATGTTATAGATTATTTATAACATATATTTACAACTTGGTACTAGTTTCGACGCTGTTTGGCGTCATCTTCAGCCAAAATGTGGGAAATAGGCTAGCATGTAGTCATTTATATTACACAAGGTGTTACATTAAACAATACACATCTTAAGAGGAGATAAAAACAGGGAAGAATATAGAAACAAATGAATCGTTGAGAAAGCAAAAGTTATACATATTAAAAATAACCCTAACCACACATCTTGCAGTGCGAAAATATTCAACTTGAATGATTCCTGAATACAAAACGCACGCGCACACATTTCTGAAGAGCAAGCGGGCAGCTGCACGTATCCCATACGGTTCCTCTCCTTGCTTGGAGGTAGCAGTTTATCTAGTGTCCACTAGAATGCAGCGGTTATTGGGAAGTTCAGACTGGAATGATAAAAAGGGTAGTTTCTCCTTGCCGAGACCTCTACTGAAGCAATCTATGTGCCAGGTGCTGAGCGCGCCAAATTTGTCGCACTATTAGCTGTGTTACTGTACAAACATGTTCTCACCCTCTGCTTACGAACCAGATACAAAAATGAGGCATGTACTATGTTTCGCTCTTGTGTAATAATGTGATGAAATTCAGGAAGAGAAAAAAAAGACCCAGTTCATTGCCAGAGTCCATGTTAAAATATGGTAGTGTTGAAAGTGTTACTCAATACTAATAATACAGGGGCAATTCAGGTCCAGTCATATTTTGCAATTTGATGTCAACTAAACTACTATTACTAAAATGTTTTCATTCCTCCCCTGAAGAGGGGGGGCGGGCCTCTTTAGAACGGTGACGCCGTCTCTCAGGCCGAGAGATTTGTTACGGTGGAGGACATGCTTGGAGAAGGTGAGGGGGTTGGTGGCCGTGGTCTATGCTAGGATCTGTCCCGGCATTCGCCTTAGTGCAGGAGAATGGAACACCACGGAAAACCATTCTCAGGACAACCGACGGTGGGGACCAGCTGTGTGGCCCTTTCCCGTCTCCGGAATGCATAGGCGTAGAGCCACGGTAGAGCCGTGGCCACCCTTCCTCTGCTCAGATGGCCGGACAGAGTGCAGAGCTGTTGGACCACGGACCGACCATCACTCTTCTACTTGTCATTACAATAAGAGAGATTATATTTTCAAACCTTCTGCATGGGTTTTAATAGGTTTTGTTTGTCCATCTCTGTGATTTAACAGCTAAGCTGCTGAAGTGCCATTTTTCATTTGTCAGTAACTACAGAACTATACTCTGTAACTGATACTGAAGTCACAGTTGTAATAATGTACTTGAGAGCGGCAGGCTGCCTGCCCATGACTCCAATGCTGCGAGCCTCTGCACACCCAGTGTTCATGCTCATATGCGGCACTCAGTAATGTTGGTAACTGCTCGCCCTTACTCGGGCGTGAGAATGTAGTGTTGTACGCCTCTCGTACGGTCCTGCCGGCCTCGGCAGCGGACGAAGTGGAGATGTGATGATGGATGGTGAAGGGACCCGATCCCTAGTGAAGGCACGTCCGGTCGGGTGAGAGCCCGTGCTCGGCGGCCTATGAAATTTTAGTTGGCGGCCACTCAGCCGGCCAACGGAGCAAAGCAAGTCTGTGTCCCGCAGGCCGCACTCGTCGGGCTACAACGCTCGGTTTTGACTCTCGAGCCAGCCAGCTCCCTGGTTGATCCTGCCAGTAGTCATATGCTTGTCTCAAAGCCATGCATGTCTCAGTGCAAGCCAAATTAAGGTGAAACCGTGAATGGCTCATTAAATCAGTTATGGTTGATACTGAAGTCACAGTTGTAATAATGTATTTGTTTACAATCCAGAAAAATATACAAATAAAATGAAATAAAAAAACTATTCTAACAAAGTTTGAAAAATATCAAACTGCATAACTGATAAGCCTACATTACCCCTGGTATAAGTACACATTTGTGCAAAGAGAACTCATTCGAAACTGAGTTGACTACATCAAGTTATAGTTGGAATTATACATTGTTGTCAAATAAATGTTTCTTTTTTATACCATACAAATTTAACTGCTTTATTTGCTTCAATAATCATTCTTTTCAGATCAATATATTAAGTCAAATGAGGAAACATTTCCTCATCTATAAATTTTTAGATTGTTTATCATGCAGAGGGGTCAATTAGATGGCCTTGAGTGCTGTAATGAATTGATGAAATATATATTGTAGTATTGAGCTATTCTAACATACCAGGGTTTAAAACAAAATGAAGTGTCACTATAAAATGAGTTAAAAACAAAGCATATTACTTTATCTTCATCACTTAATTCCAAGTAAATATTTGAAGCACTTAAAGATTGCATTTTGCAGGAATTTAAACCTTAGTGTAGCCAAGCTGCAAAAGAAAATAAGAGAACATGAATCGCTTCTAAAGGCAAGGATATGAAAGATTCTCGAGAGAGAAAATGTTTCAGTCCAGGAGGAAGAAAAGATAGTTAGAAGCTCAGCTTTAAAACTATAGCACAATGTCATCTTAGACTGGAATCTCCTTCCTCTTTCTCTGGGTGTCGTGATATACTACTGTGTATGTCTCTCTTGTTCTCATGTCAGTAAGCTGCTTCTATCAGCTTCACTCTGTTGCCTGTATCTGAAGATCTCTGAACCTTGCAGTAGAGTTGACTTACAGTAATATAACACTAACAGTTAATTGTATAAGTAGGTTATTTCCAATGTACAATCTTTCAAATACCCTAATAAAACTTTTACCGATACTTCAATTTATCAGCATCTTTTTTTGCTGCGAATTTACAATAATAACTGTCCAGCATGCTTCAAATATTGGCCTACCAAACAGCATAAAATAGGTTAGTAGCATTCATAAACTGAAGAAAGCATTCTTACCTTCATCATCAGAAGAGAAACTGTTGTAACGACTGATGGACGTGGAAGAACGGCGACCATCTTGACTTCGACTACGCATCGATGCTCGCCCGGGGCCAGGAATCGTGTGACTGTCCTCTGGGAGTAGTTTACGGCGTGATCCACGAGACTCGTCTCTACTACGAGCCTCTTGAGTGGCAAGCTCACGAAGCACTTGTTGTTTGTAATACTTTGACAGTTCATTCTGAGCAGTACCCCTTGTGGAAGAACCTGAGGGTTTTCTAGTAAGTGGAGACTGCAACATACGCTGCTTCCACTCCAGTAAGCGTTTCATTGATTCTTCTCTCTGAAGGAAAGTGGGAAGAAAAAAAGAACATTTAAGTAATAAGTATAAACATAAAGGAGAAACAGACAAGTATTCACACATGACCCGAGAAGCACAGGGAAACATTTTATATAATGAATGTTAACAGGGTGAGGCGAGACATAATAAGGCAGGATTAAGAAAAAGCAGAGTCCTATAACCACTTCTTTTCATCACAGTAATGACTGAGATCCAGCAAAATGTTGGCTTCGTCATTGGTATAGATAATATGAGTTATAGGGCATATCATCACCAACTACATGGCCATCATCCACCATCAAGAAAATCAGCACGAACTTTCAACAACCTGTTTTAGAAGACTTTCGAACTCTATATTTCGTCCTCTTACGCCGCTTTTTATCGATTCAATCCTCCTTCTGCTATGCCGACAACTTGGCTCTAGCTGTACAAGATCAGGTAATGGAGACGACTGAAGAGATTCTGACCAAAGACCTGTCTTTACTGGAAGATTACTTCAAAATCTGGAGACTTCAACCCAGTGCGAGTAAAACAGAAGTGTCTTGCTTTCATTTAAATAATCGTTTGGCGAACGTGAAACTGAATGTTAGTTTCAGAGGGAGAATTCTTCGTCATAACTGGAACCCAAAATACCTTGGTGTCATCTTGGACCGTACACTATCCTTCAAACAACACTTTCTGAACTTAGCACAAAAGTTGAAGTCTTGAAATAACATCCTTCATAAACTGTGTGGAACTACTTGGGGATCTTCAGCAACCACTTTGCGATCTTCAGCCCTGGGTTTGGTGTATTCAAGTGCTGAGTATTGTGCACCTGTTTGGATGAACAGTCATCATACAAGGCTTGTTGACACCCAGCTCAGTACCACAATGCGCATCATATCTGGTGCAATCACATCTACTCCAGTTCATTGGCTTCCACTGCTAACTGGTATAATGCCACCTGACCTACTCCGATCTAATGTCCTTATGAAGGAATTTCACAAGATCTCAAGAAATCCTAGTCTACCCGTGAATAGTGACCTGCCACTTCTGAATCTTAACAGACTAAAATCACGCCATCCAACTCTGCGTGATGCCTCTAACATGGATGCTAAGGATTTTAAATCTCTTGATGAGTGGAAAAGTAGATGGGAAGCAGCAACGGATGTGCACCTTCAAACCTTCTTCTCAGGTCCCAGACTTCCAAGTGGACCCCACCTACCACGCAAGACCTGGACTACCCTGAATAGAATCAGAACAGAACATGGTCGGTGCAGAGCCGCTCTCCATAAGTGGAAAAAACTACCTAATCCAGACTGTGACTGTGGAGCTCCACACCAGACTGTTCATCATATCGTCAGGGAATGCAGGATTCGAGCCTATCACGGTGATGAGGATGACTTCCTGCTGCTAACTCCGGATGCTGCACGCTGGATTGAAGAATTAGATATTCAATTGTGAAGCACAAATTGCTTTGTTTCTCAGCTGTAAATATGTATATATGTATATTACTGATAATGTCTGTATAAGCCATACACTAAATAAATAACCTTCTTCTAGGTCTTCCTCTCGCTCTCTTGCCATCACACTTTGCCTCCAGCATCTGTCTTGGAATTCTATTCTTTCCATCCTCTTTACATGTCCAAACCACCTTAGTTTATTATTTTCAACTCTCTCATTTAGCTTCCCTATCCCAACTTCCTTCCTAACATCTTCATTTCTCACTCTGTCTTTCCTTGTCTTTCCTATCATACTTCTTAGGAATTTCATTTCACTGGCTTGAATTCTACTCTCTTGCCTACAAGTCAAAGTCAGTCTCAGCTGCATAAGTCAGTATGGGTACATAGTATATTTTGTACATTATCTCTTTATTTTTCCTTTATACTTCTTTGCTCCAAACAAGTTTTCTTACACTTTGGTAAAATGCATTACTCTGCTGTACCCTCCTGCTAATCTTAATGTCCACCCTAGCATTTTGCATTAAATCACTTCCTAGGTATTCAAAGCTGTCCACAATTTCCTGACTCTAACTTCCAGTTTTCACAGTGCCCTTTCCTTGCCTTTCCTCTCTTGACATCACCATAGTCTTGCTTTTCTCTTTACTGATTTTCATACCATACTTCTCCATTTTTTCATTCAGTATATCTACTTGTTGTTGCACTTCTTGGCTGCTCTTTTGGAAGCATGATATCAAATACAGGTTAAATAGTTGAGGAAGTAACCAATGAAATTCAATCTGAAGGAAACTTCTATCAAGCAATTCAGGACCTAATATGGACGATAATGTACAACGGGTGATTGATTGGTCCGCCCTGTCAATATATTATTAATATTTGAATAATTTATACGTACATGTTTTGGGAGCCTTAACATCCTTCTTTAACGTGAACATGTACGTATAAATTATTCAAATACTAATAATATATTGACAGGGTGGACCAAACAATCACCCATTGTACATTATCGTTATTACGAGTCAATACAGACCAATTAAGGACCGATATGGTCAAGTTTGTTGACCTAATATGGAACTAAAAAGTGGTACTGAAATGCAAGGGAGCCCTCAACCAAACCTATAACATAACAATTCTGACAAATGGGTGTGAAACTTGGACAATGAGAACAAAAACAACAACTTTTTGACTTAAGTTAAATATGTTTTATTGCTGGGAGTCATCCAAAAATTTGTGTAATGTGACGCGGCAAAATGTGTGACAGAAGTATAACCATAGCAAACGTGTAGTCAGTGATGTAAGGTATGGATGGATGGTCACACAATGTTACCTAGCAACCGTGCAGGCTATGTCTTATTACTGGCTGCCATCTCAAATTAGCAGCCTTTGATGGAAGGCCATGACCCGGAGACATACTGTATTTATGATCATTTGATTTTCGCAAAGGAAAAAAGTGGTGTATTTTTTTGGAGTAAGGTCAGAAATAATATGGGTGGGGCAGGTGGCCGATATCAATAATCTAATCTAGCAGGCCAAGATAACATTCTTCAAAAAGAAAAGTCTCCTTATATCCAACAGCTTGAGTATTGAGGTCAGGAAATAGTTAAAACACACATCTGGAGCATAGATTTGTATGGATGTGAAACTTGCACAGTGAAGAGCTCTGCTGCTACAATTAAATGATCAAAATTAGCTGGACAGAAAGGACGACAAATGAGCAAATCCTGATGAAAATACAAGAAGAACAGAGCCTGGGACAAAACATTTTCTGACGAAGTTGCAGCCTTGTAGGATATATACTGAGGCATAGAGGGATCTTGCTGACCGCACTAGAGGGGCGACGCAAAGGAAAAAATGGTAGAAGAACACCAAAATCATTTTTTATCCAATGAATTTTTTAAAAAATTTCAAGTATCAAGACATGAAACTACTTGCTAGGTAAGGAAATGCATAGAAAATGGGTACTTTTGCTTCTGCTGCTGCAAACCAGCTTTAGGGTAGATAACTGGATGATGATAGGATCAGGTGAGGATGATTCCACTAGGTTTTTGTGAAAGCCTGACTTTAGGTGGAATGAAATATACATTAGACAGTCATTTCAATACAATTCTATTTGTAAGTGGGTATTGATAACTACAGTAAGAGACTAATTGCATTGTAATAGGTAACTGTCACATCAATAAATAGACAGCATAACTGTAGTATCTGCTCCACAATATTAGTAGCCACCGGCACCACTATGCAGCGATGGCAAAACTGCGACCTGACTGTCCTTTGTTTAATACTTAGGTTTTCCACCTGTAGCATGTATGTTATTGTTTTTTATGTCCCACTAACTACTTTTTTAATGGTTTTTAGATATGTCAAGGTGCCAGAATTTTGTCCAGTAGGAGTTCTTTACCATGCCAGTAAATCTAGTGACATGAGGCTGACATATTTGAGCACATGTACATATCTGAACGAATGTCACTTTCTTCTTTTCAACTTATTTGTCGCACTGTACACGCACACCTTGCTTGGTCACCTTTGAAGTGCGCATTTTTCCTTTGTCTTGTTCCTTTTGCAAACTGTGACCTGACACTGTCTGCGGTGTGAACTCTCTTCGGAGGCTAGGGCTTCACAGCGACGATGGTGTTGAGAGACCCACTAATTCAAGAAGACGCGTATACATGCACTAGATCGGTTGCCAGTTGTCTCAGGAATACCCTTCTTAGTATTTGCTTGCTGGCTGTTGCCTTATGATGCATAAGCATCGCCGACTCGTCGATTTTACCAAGTACTTACGGTCCATTTGATCAAATATGATGACACCAAATTTAGTAGAATTATAGAAGGGGATGTTCCAGGTTTTTTATTTGGATGTTTGTTCGCTGATGCTTACATCAGTATGTACTGTACTCAGAATGAGGACATTCTTGTTCTTTTTAGCTTGGCAGGGCGTGAGAGTTGCATCCTCATTTTTGTACACTACTGTGCTGTAGCGTGGGTTGCTGCTGGTCTCCACAGAAGGATAAACTTCTCTCCTACTATGGGTCAGAGTGCCTATGATACTTGTGTTCTTTTTCTTCAATTATTTCACTAGTTTCAGTGAAATGAAAAAGTTATCACATATTTCTTCCCTGATTGAGGAAAGTCTCAGCAAGACACAATACTACATGTTCACTTAGAGTCCGATCGGTGGGTCACACTTAATTTTTTGCAAGATAGGGAAAACTGTTTATGACATACTTGGTTTCCACATAGACAGCGAAACTTGTCTGGTTTATTGGCTATATACTGAATAAATGGGAAAGAGCTGTTCATCCACAGTAATGTTCTCACCTGATCTGTAACAAACAGTACAATTAGATATAAATTTGTCCCACACAACAGATACAAGCTCAAATCTATCAGTTCACAGGCACTCCCTGCAGGTAGAATTTTCACTGAATCGAAGAAATCTTATGATTTCCAGGAAACGGTTTCATGTCAGTTTGGGAGAAAATTCCACTTCTGTGACCACAGATCAAGAACATTCGTGCCAGCTGCGCAAGTTCCGCATGCATCCAATTCTTCCAAAGAAAGTGACCATTCAGGATTGTTCAGAACTTTGCGGACTCTAACCTCAGTATATCATTGGATGTGGTGCGGCATGGATTCATCAATAAAAAGACACCAAGCAGTAGCGGGACAAGTTTCTTCAATGTGGCAATTTTGCATGTCCTGTGGGACCTAGGATTTTCCCTGAGTATATTTTGCTCTCCTCAACGGCCTGGCAGACTTTGTAGATCAATGCGAGTCCACACTGTTTCATCCACAGCAATCTCTTCCTCGCTGAACGCTACGTGCTGACCACACCCGTATGTTGACTTCCCACAGTGTACACTCTGCCTTCTGGAGTTCATATCGTGCTCCTTGCTAGTGATTTCATGATCAGCCTGAACATTTCCTTCAACTGCAAACTACAAAACTAAACTTACACTGTGCACAGAAGTATGTAAATACAAAATGATTAATGTCAAATAGGCTTACCTTTTTTCATCAGCAGTTTTGCTGTTGTGGGGTAACTGGCGGGTAATTACCCAACCCTCGAGATCGCTCGACTTTTATGAGGAAATATTATGTAAATGGTTCACAAAATTTCAGCATCCACCAGCAGATTATGTGAGAACATGTTTCTTCAGAGTAATTACAAATAATTTGGATATCTAGTTTGAATGTTTGTAACGAATGAGCACGACAATTGACTACTCATTATGATTGCACACCATTCATTACTGAACAAATACTGACTATATTTTCTTGCCATTGTACTTGATTCATTGTTTGAAAAGAGCTAACAGCTGCCCCATTGTAGCACAACAATATGCCATATTTGATACTACAGTAATAAAATATACTGTTACAGCTTGTTATAATGATATTCCACTCTAAATGAATGCTACAAAGTCTGATATATAGCTACTGCAGTAGCGGTCAAAATGACCATCTGGTAAAAGTAGGTATGTGACCTCATTCCACCAACTAGAAATGAGTTATGGGTATTTGAAGCTATATGCCGAAAAGTACAGTAAAATTCATTAAAAGCCACAAAAGAATTTGTATGTCCTAACCGCACAACGAGAGTGATAGAGAAAACAGAACTGAAAACGGTCATTTGGACCACCGCAGTAAACCTAGTGTTAAACCTATTTAGCTGCCTCTGTGGATCCGTGGTAGAGTGTCGGCCTCCGGATCGCAAGATAGCGGGTTCAAACCCGGCAGAGGTAGTCGGATTTTTGAAGGGCGGAAAAAAGTCCAATCGACACTCCATGTCGTACGATGTCGGCATGTAAAAGATCTCTGGTGATAATTTGGTATTTACCCGACAAAATTAATTAAATCTCAGCCATAGACGCCCAAGAGAGATCCGGTTTACTCTAGGTCCGCTAGATGGCAGACAGAGTAAACCGGAACGTCGAAATTGACGAGCAGACAGCCAGATGGCGTCAAATCGAAATGTCTGCAAACGGTAGCTGAGGCCATACGATTATTATTATTATTATTATTACTGCCTATTTCTTAAATTTTAAGAGCTTATTTGCTCCCCTATTTTAGCCAAACTAAATACCTGTATTTTCAGACTCTAGCGATGATGTTTCATTTAGAAAAGGCATATGATAGTGTCTCCAGAGCAAAAGCATGGAAAGTTATGAAGTAGAAAGAGACATATGATTGAATATGTGTGCAAGCAACGTCGAACCATTAATGCAGCAATATCCAGACTACTGTGGGTGGAACAGAATGGTTTCAGAATGTAACTGGACTAAGACAGTGAATAGTGCTGTCACCCTTCTAGTTCATAATGCTAATGGATGAAACTGTGAATATGATAAAGGAACAATATGGAAAAATGCAGCTGAAGGTGGTGGTGATGTTTGCAGATGACAATAGTAATTAATGGGTTTCATGGACCTCTACTGCAGGTTCTAGTCGTATATGTAGATATAAACTTAATCTACACTTTCATTACTCACTAAAAAATTAATTTTCATCAAGGGTATGGGGAGTTCTTACTATTCTTAAAGATATGGAAAAACTAGCACGATTCATTTAGGTAAGGGAATAGGCTGTAACAAGCCAAGAAAACTGCTAATACACACATATTTAGAACAGGGATGAGCTATACAGCTAAAGATTGGTAGGTAGGATGGACGATAGGAATATATTCAAGGGTAATTTGCATGGATAAACATCTGTGTTTGTATTCCAATATTCGTTTAGATCTATATTCATTGATAAATATCCTTTCCATTATATACACACATCTACAGATCCCAACAACTACAGTCGAGCCACCAGCTGTCCGGCCCTGACAGACTGTGATATAAAGAAAAGAGAGAGAAGAAAACAGTATTGTCAACCAGTGGCAACTTGAAGAAACTATAGATATAACCTAGAAAACACTTATGAATTACATAGTGATGTATGATTTTTATATTAAATCACTGAAACTAACACCCTTTGTCAATTTGATGTTATTGTTTTAATTAAGTTATTTTACTGCAAAAAATAAAAAGAGTTCTGCTAATGGTACGATAACTGTCATGGTTTGCAATGCCTAGCATCACTGGCACACCAGATTTAAGATTTAACAGCAAGCACCAATCACTGTTCACATCGCCATGGGTCCTGTCTACTGCTGGTGCGGTAATGCCACTTGTTTGAACAGAAATGCGTGCTCTCAGCTGCCCTCTAGCCTGCATGCATGTGTTCATGGTGTGTGTAAAATACATTTTTTTTTTTTTTTTTTTTTTGTTATTGCGATATTGCCAGTGGATCGTTGGAAAAGATTTTAAAAAATCAGTTGTTATAAGAGCCAAAGCTGTGAATTTATATCTTGGCTACATTAATATTTTGAACAACAGCATGATAACGGTGGACCACTTTGTGTTTTAAAAGTGGTGGATCGAGTTTGTGATGCTTAAAGGCAGGTAAGATGACTGTGTGAAGTGTAATAAAAAGAAAGTGTCCAGTGGATCTTAATTCACCTTCTGAAATGCTGCATACACCTGAAAAACAAAGACCAAGACATTGCCTCAAGACATTACTAAATGCATTTCACAAGGGTGCGATAAGGTGACATATTTATAGTTATTTTATGAGAAGGGAATTTCCCATGCATTAGAAACTACTTTCCTCTTTGAAAGACATTGATATTTACAAGAAGTGTGGCATATACCCCTTAGATTAGTTAATGTGAGTTCATACTTTGATTCATTTTATTGCAATATTGTATTATTTTGGTGGTACTACTCCCAGGGTTTCCTTTTGCATTCTGGCATTTTAATTATGGTGATACTATTTACAGAGTTCGGGTTTTAATGTTATTATTTTCTTATTACACTTATAGTCTACCATTATTGAGTTATTACGGTTATTCTATACTCTGAGTGTGCTTAATTTTGACTCAAATATTTTGTTATTATATTTACCCTATTCTTGGAGCATGGTTAATTTTGACTGGAATGTTTTATTAATATATTTACCCTATTCTTGGTGTGTGGTTAATTTTGACTGGAACGTTTTATTATTATGGTTACACTATTCCTTGTTTTCGATATATTAGAGGTAATTTTTGTCTTTTTCCATCGCACTAACACAGATTCTCATCTACGTATGCAAAAGATACTTTACGAGTTCACGTTTCTTTATATTGCACGGTTCAAAATCGGCAACACTGTCTGAGAAACATCAGGGCCGGACTGCGAGTGACCTGACTGTAGCTGTGCACTGCCCACTGCACTCCATACCGTAGTACTGGAGCGTAAAACATTCACCATGATACGGGGCAATGGCATAGAAAATTCTGACTTAACACACTGGTCATAGCGCAGAGCACTGTGTTCTCCCTATTTTCCTGTTGTTATCTCTAGAATTACTGCAAAGCAAATTATATGGAAAGACTACCGATTTCATTCACATAATTACTTTTTTTAACAAACTTCCTTAGATATTTTGAAACATATAAAAACAAGTAATTTGTAATCAGAAAATTGTGTAACAAAATTTGCAATAAGCAAGGATATTTTTCCTTTCCTGACCAGAAAAATGTGGGAAATTGTTTGAAATAAATATTTTGTCTGAAATATTTGTTCATTGTTCTTGGTTTACCCAGAAATTGACCATTTAAATTCCACCAACTTAGGTTGTTCACACACTCCAACAAAGAGCTGGTAGTTTTAGTTCTCATAATCAATTTGTGTTCATTTCGATTGACCAGGATAATAACAACAACTGTTTAAAGCATCAGGTCATCAGTCCCTGAGGAAGTTACTGGCAGCAGGTCCAACAAATATAAGATTCTTATAGCGATTTATAACACAAGCTTAAGACATGCAATAATATTAGGTTAAGTAGAACCATCTAGCGGTGACAGGTATTACTTACTCAAAATATGATTGCATCTGGATGGGGTGGCATTAGTGCTAGTTTATGGCAGTGAATAGAGGACATCAGGGCAAGCTGTGGACATATCAGTGGATCAGGAACAGTTATTTCACGAGTTTTGCAATACTGACAGTACAAAATGAATTTCAGAGAAGAATTTGTGGGTGCTACAGACGCAAAAACAAACTACAAAACTCTTCTCAGGAACCATAGCCTTAGAGAGAATGTGCCTAATAGCATTTTGTGGTCAGAGTCATAGTCTGCGCCTTCACATTCTTCATGGAAGTCCTCCATCTCTTCCTGATCAGCGCATAGTCAACATATCATCTTCCGACACATCACTTCAGATTGTGGGAAATTGGTTCTACTGTTGATTGACGTTTCTGCACAGAATTTAATTTTACAGAATTGATAAGATTTCTGTACCAACTGATATGCTTGGCTAGTATCAGAAATAATAGCGTTGAACCATGAGCCGATCAATATCAATACACACTACTTATCAGTTGTTATGTCTGCAAGTATAACCCATTGCGACCACAACACACACTATAAAATTATCGCAAGCATAAATATCACTCACTGTAAAGAATGATAATGCTCTAAACTGTAAATCTATCTATATAAACTACAATTTTCCATAAGTACACAATTGAATAGGTGCCTAGCAACAGTGTAAATAAGAGTTTAATGATGTGTATATTAACTGAAGCAAATAAACACCAAAATCCACTTAGAAGCACAGGAACACAAACGTACACATAAATATACATTTAAAGTCCTGAATGTACACATAAATATAGGGAGGAAATGCAAAAAGGCACATAAATATATAGAAATATGGAGACCATTTTATGCTAACCATTTAAGCATGTTTCCAAATTTACTGATTCATTTGATCGATGGCAGATCAAGTCTAGGGAAAGTTATTCCACTGAAGCAGAACTTGCAGGATTCCAGCAAGGTATACTGCATATTTTTGATTCAGGAGTTCAAATGGACTGCATTGCAATTGAGCTATCTAAGGCATTTCACAGAAAGATCATGGGAAACTACCGAAAAAAAATGAGTGCAATTGGACTAGACAAAAGAGTGACTGAATGGGTGGCTATGTTTTTAGAAAACAGAACTTGCAGAATTAGAGTAGGTGAAGGATTGTCTGATCCTGTAATCATTTAGAGGAGAATCCCTCTTTTTTTTTTTTTTTTTTTCTAGGGGCTTTACGTCGCACCGACACAGATAGGTCTTATGGCGACGATGGGATAGGAAAGGCCTAGGAGTTGGAAGGAAGCGGCCGTGGCTTTAATTAAAGTACAACCCCAGCATTTGCCTGGTGTGAAAATGGGAAACCACGGAAAACCATTTTCAGGGCTGTCGATAGTGGGATTCGAACCTACTATCTCCCGGATGCAAGCTCACAGCCGCGCGCCTCTACACGCACGGCCAACTCGCCCGGTGGAGAATCCCTCAAAGAAGTATTATTGGACATTTGTTTTCTTATATGTATATTTGATAGGAGTAAAGGACTGGAATCAGAGATAAGGTATTTTACACATGATGTTATGCTGTATAAAGTAATAAATAAATTACAAGATTGTGAGCAACTGCAAAAAGACCTCAACAATGTTGTGAGATGGGCAGCAGGCAATGGTATGATGATAAACAGGGTGAAAAGTCAAGTTGGGAGTTTCAGAAAGAGGAAAAGCCCTCTCAGTTTCAATTATTGTCTTGGTGGGGTGAAAATGCCTCATGGAGATCAATGTAAGTACCTAGATGTTAATATAAGGAAAGATGTTCATTGGGGTAAACACAAAAACAGGGTTGTAAATAAAGAATACAGATCTCTTCACATGGTTTTGAGGATATTTAGGGTTGTAGTAAGGATGTAAGGGTGAAGGCAGTCCAAGACTGGAAAGGAAGGCCATCAGTCAGCTGAGAACTAGGAAGTCACCTGGGATGGATGGCATAACTGCTGAGATACTGAAAGCCATGAGTAAAAGTTGGATCCAACAAAATCTTAGAGCTATGCATATCATCTGGAGAACTGGAAGATGGCCAGATGAATGGTGTCATTCAATTTGAATTCCCATTTACAAGAAAGGTTTACCAACTGAATGTTTCAACTAGAGAACGGTAGCTCTCATCCTTCATGTGAGCAAGATACTTCTTGATGTCCTTAACAATAGGCTGAAAAATTTTCCACCTCCTGAAATACCCAAAGAGCAATGTGGCTTTTTCAAAGGAATAGGCACCGAGGAGCAAATTCTGAATATCCGACAGATTGTGGAAAATGCCATAGAGTCCAATCTTGCGACCTTTCTGTGCTTCGTAGATTACACCAAGGCATTTGATTTTGTGACATAGACACCTCCCTGGGCCATTCTTCTAGAAATAGGAGTCCCATAGCATCTGGTGGTCCTTGTGCAGAATCTTTATCAGAGCAACACGGCAACTGTTTGGGTTAACCCATGACCAAAAACTTTAAAGCAGAAGGTGGTAAAAGACAGGGCTGCATTCTCACCCATCCTATTCAATGTCTACACTGAGCACATCATGAGAAAAGTGCACAAGGGCTGGGAATGAGGTATTTCTATCAGGGGGTAGGAAGATCAGCAACCTTAGGTACACTGATGAAACACTGATTCTGGCAGTTGTTGCACAGGAACTATAGGTCCTCATGGAAAAGCTTATGTTGATTAGTAGAAATTAATGGATGAAAGGCAAAGGTAATGATTGTCGACACAGAAAGCCAACCAACCAAATGTGAGGGAGATAGCTGGTTTCGAGGTCGTCCAGAAATTTGTCTACTTGCGCTCCATGATTTCCAATACAGGAAGGTATTCTGATAAAATCAGGAGAAGAACAGCCATGGGCAGGGCAGCCACCACAAAGCTGAGTAGGATACAGAAAGAGGACCATACTGTTACAAAGAACACAAAACTGCAACCAGCTCACTCCCTCATATTCTCCATTGTCTCCTATGTAGCTGAGATCTGGACAATCAAACAGGCAGATAAGAGGAAACTGGAGAGCAGAAGATGTGGGTTTACTGACGTATTCTCTGAATTTCTTGGACTGAAAAACCAAACTAATGCATCCGTGCTGAAAGAAATAAGCATCTAGACTAGGCTTCTCGAGCAGATATGCCAGGCTTACATCCGGTACTTCTAACACATCGCCAGGAGAACAGGCACTCTGGACAAACTTGTAGTGGAGAGAAAGAGTAAAGGAAACAGATCGCGAGGAAGACATCCAATCAGATGGGTGGACCAGCTGCAACCTCTGGTGGGGAAATCTTTCCATGAGGCAACGCTTATAGAGACAGAAAGCCAGACATGGAGAAAGAAAATCTGGACTGTGAAATCACGAATGCCGCTATGCCCTGTCAAGGGTACAGGATTGAGAAGGAGGAGGAGGAGTCATTCCATGCCAAATAATAATAATAAATTCATGAAACATTAGAGTGAAAGGACCAAGTATACCATTAAAGACTGACTGAAAAACTAACCAAGTATGCAGTAATAGATTAGCGCGCTACTGTATCTGACAACAGAACACTAGACAGACAGAACAAACAGAATTTTTCGGCATGGCCAAGTGCCATCATATTTCAAACAAGCAATACATGTATGTTCAAGGAACCATAGACGTGTGCATAGTTTTCAGAATGACATATATTCAGTAAGATCCCTGCACCACTCATCTCCTATCACTGCGTTGTCACAGACTGGTACACTGTTACTTGCCAGGATCAGTACAACAGGTTGATAAAATAAGAAAATAGCTTTATCTCCTTTAGCCTACAAAATAATTATTAAATTAATGTCAAAATGGTCCACCTTTCTATACTATAATATGCAATATTCTAAATTACATTAATTAGGGACTAGTTTCGGCCGGGGCTGGCCAGCTTCAGCCTTAATGTAAAACATGTCCGACTCGTTGGCTGAATGGTCAGCGTACTGGCCTTCGGTTCAGAGGGTCCCGGGTTCGATTCCCGGACATGATGAGGATTTTAACCTTCATTGGTTAATTCCAATGGCCCGGGGACTGGGTGTTTGTGCTGTCCCCAACATCCCTGCAATTCACACAGCACACACAACACTACCTTCCACCACAATAACACACAGTTACCTACACATGGCAGATGCCGCCCACCCTCATCGGAGGGTCTGCATTACAAGGGCTGCACCCGGCTAGAAATAGCCACACGAAATTAATTAAATGTAAAACATCTAATAACTAAACAAATGTACATGCACACAATTGACATAAAACAAATGAAACAAATATATACACATTGACATTAAAAAGTGGGATGAAATTATGAGTAAATTTGAAAATAACTAGGTTCTAAATTCTTGCATCTTGAGTATGCTCATCATCGAGACTCAAAATTTCAGTTTTTAATGTCAATTTGTATATATTTGTTTCATTTGTTTTGTTAATTGTGTGCATGTACATTTGTTTAGTTATTAGATGTTTTACATTAAGGCTGAAGATGGCCAGCCCCGGCCGATACTAGTCCCTAATTAATGTAACTTAGAATATTGCATATTATAGTACTGAAAGGTGGACCATTATGACATTAATTTAATAAATAATTACAATTCAATACGGATCAGAACCATGAAGTTTATATCCTATGATTAGCCTACAAGGCTGCAGCATCCTAAGGTAAGTAGCTCCTCATTCCTAAATGAGCTTGTCCTTATTCTATGTTTATTTCACAATTCCCCATGTATTGACACTTACCTGTTGTATTTTGCGTTCTCCTTCCCTGAGGTCTGAAGCTGATCTTTGACGGGTTTCATCTCCTTGCGATTCTTCATTTTCCTCATCCTGGTACCGCTGTCGAGGAAGCCGCGCACTTGCCGAGCGTATAAATTGTCCATTAGTTCGAATGTCAGTATATTCGCTCCACCTGCGCTGCTGTTGATGTTGGTACTGTTGTCTTGAAGGTGATCTCGTGTCGGTGGGTAACATATCCGTCCGTTTCGAATGCCTCAACACTACACCAGGTGTTTCACTATTAACACTACCCCCTGAGCTAACTCCCCCCACTTGAGCAATACCACCGCCCTGTTGTGCTGGCACTCCATCCGTCATCATTGCACTCATCGTAGAAGGTGTACTAAGCCGGATGGAAGGAGTGGTTGCCCTTGATGACGAAGAGTGATTTCTGTGATGCACTGGTAATGGTGCTTGTTGCACATAGGATGCAGACTGCCGCATTTTCTGGGCGTAGCTCTCTTCAGAATAATAGTAACTGTCAGTCTGTAAGGGATCACTGGAAGGCATTACATCTAAGCTTGATTTTGGCCGAGGCAAGCGGACCACTTTTCCCTGCTGATCCACGTAAGTCTTGTCGCTCATGTTGTGCAGTGAGTGGTCTCTGCTGATCTGCTCTCGGTGAGGATGTGGGAGGGAATGTTGTTGGTAAGCTTGCTGTTGATAATATCGCCTGGAGTCATACTCCAAGAAGTCAGCACTGTGAGGTCTCGGCGGATGACGACTGGACCTCGGGTTGTGTTGCCTGCTCTGAGGAACACTTTGGTGTTGATGCTGATGCTGTGGATGTTGTTGGTGCTGGTGCTGATGTTGGTGTTGGTGTGGGTGTGGCACTGGTACCGACTGTTGCTGTGGTGTTTGTGGCATTGGTGTTGGATGTGGTGGGTACATACCTGGTTGCATGGAAGATGAAGTCGATGACTGAATGTCATGTGAAGGCATATTTGAAGCGTATCTGTAAGGTGCATAGATTTGTTGCTGTTGTTGACCGGCATGAATAAACTGCCCACCAGCTTGAGGTACTGCATGATTGTCAGCATGTCCTCCACTTCCTACAACATAGTTCTGAGGCTGCTGATGAACAGAGAGCGTTGGACCTGCCCCCTTAATATAAGCTACTTGGCTGGAAGAAGAACGTCTGTACATAGGTGCGTAAGTGACTTCGCCCATTCCGTGCCTCGAGGCCTCAGCAGTGTTATATACATCTTCGTAATCACCACCACTTTTCACCACACCCGGAACGCACACAAGGGGTTTACCAGGAACAACGGGCGCAGGAGTTGTAGAGTTCGATCGTCCGTATGTATCTGGAGTCCTACGTTCCGTATTTGGCACTACTTGAGCAATATTTCCTGATGCCTGCATCATCTGTGGTTGCTGTGCCGGAGCACCGTGCATCCGTTGCTGGTGCTGTTCTGCTGGCATGTGATAGTGATACCGTGCATCTATTCCACCCCTATCGTTCCTAATGACAGAGCCCATAGGCTCCTGAGGCTGAGCAATCCTAGGTTCATAATTTACATGTTTCAGTTTATCTTCCTGAGGATTCGAAGCCTTTCCACTGAGAGCATCGTCTAAACGTCGCTCTGGAGTGAGATCAGGTGTTGGAGTACCATAGTCATCCAGTTCATTGGTAAGACGGCGTGGCTTTGGAGGAGCATTGGCATACAGAGGTTGGTGGTAACCACCCTCTGCCTGCTGTTGAGGGTTATTCTTTTGATTGCTCCAGCCGTTGGACAGGGCAGAGTCGTGACTGGTGTTCAACTGACTTTTGTTCTGATCATCGTTGCTTTTGTGCCTCGGCGTAGCTGCACCTGACATCCCGGGACGCGATCTGTAGCCATGGAAACCAGAATCACTATCATCCGCACTCTGGTTCAGAAGAGAAGAGATAGACGAAACACTGGGACGGCCTGACCGATGTTCATCCCAACTGAAACAAACAAAAATAAATTAATTTCAGTGAAAAATGATATATGAATCACTTGCAGAGCATCTGTTTCAAAATGAACGTTAAAATGCCAAATGTATCTATGATGTACAGGCCAATTGGTGTAACCCTTCTGAATTTCCAAATTAAGGTTATGCATGAAGCAAGTAGATAACATTGTAATGCATATTCTGGTAAATTGGCACAACCCACAACACTTTCCTTCAATGCAAAAAAAAGTTGATGGTGTAAACCCACACATGGCAAGATCAGACAAGCCACTTGGCATAACCAACTAGTCATAACCCACAGTTAAGAGTAGGTTGTGCCAGTAAATTGGTGTAAGCCACTATACTTGCGACAGCTAAGTCTCTCTATCTCACAAGCTTGCGCAAGCCAGCTGACCTAACACAGTGTTTGTCTTCGTTTTGATGAGTGTTTAAACCTAAGAATTTCATTTTTGTCCGTATTGAACTGAGAATGGAAGATAGGAAAACTTAAAGGGTCCACCTTTTCAATACAAAAAATGTTATAGATTATTTATAACATGTATTTGCACTTGGAACTAGTTTCGACGCTGTTTGGCGTCATCATCAGCCAAAATGTGGGAAATAGGCCAGCATGTAGGCATTTATATTACACAAGGCGTAACATTAAACAATACACATCTTACAAGGAGATAAAAACAGGGACGAATATAGAAACAAATGAATCGTTGAGAAAGCAAAAGTTATACATATTAAAAATAACCTTAACCACACATCTTGCAGTGCGAAAGTAATCTTCTTGAATGATACCTGAATATAAAACACACGCGCAGGTATCATTCAAGAAGATTACTTTCGCACTGCAAGATGTGTGGTTAAGGTTATTTTTAATATGTATAACTTTTGCTTTCTCAACGATTCATTTGTTTCTATATTCGTCCCTGTTTTTATCTCCTTGTAAGATGTGTATTGTTTAATGTTACGCCTTGTGTAATATAAATGCCTACATGCTGGCCTATTTCCCACATTTTGGCTGATGATGACGCCAAACAGCGTCGAAACTAGTTCCAAGTGCAAATACATGTTATAAATAATCTATAACATTTTTTGTATTGAAAAGGTGGACCCTTTAAGTTTTCCTATCTTCCATTGATGAGTGTGTCAGATTTAGTTGTCACTAAAATAAACTACATAATTCAGTAATAGTATTTTTGTCATACAGTATACAAATACTTATTACTATATGATGCTAATTCAGTTTTGTTATCAATTTGAGTATTACTTAACTGAGGGTTATTTATTTAAATAAATCAGGACAGAAAATTTGTATTTTATAATAGTTTTCTTACTATTAATGATCATTCTTTCACATAATAAACAACTTACGATTGTTGTTATTATTTATTACAATTAGTGTAACAGAAAATATACATTGTTGTGACCAACATTGAAGTTGTATCAGTTCCAGTCAAATGCCGTAACTCTCAATTTTCACGTTAAAGAATGAATTTCAAGAAACTGTATGATCCCACACCATATATTCCAGTAGACTACAATCTTAGACACATTATAGAATTCTAACTGCAAACTGTTTTTCCCCTCTCCTGAAAAATTGGCTTTTTGTGGCTTTCGCCAGTTGGCCTGTACACCATCGATATGTATTTTTTGTTGCAATATAAACATAATCTATTTACTCTGACTTGTAAAAACAATTTGTGATGTAACTCTCCAATTAACCCTTTTAGGACCAGGTATGTTTAAGAAGACTGCACCTAAAAAACCCACCTGTTTATTAGGTGGTGTGATGAAAAAGAATCAAGCATATTTTGTAGTTCTCCTTTCAACAATAGCACACAGACTGTAAACAAGATTATTATATAATTCCTACTCTAAAATGTTGAAAAAACTGCCTTCTTTCACAGAAATTGCTAGGAAAATATAAATTTTGATTAAAATAAATAGGTATTTAAAAGTTTCTTTATTTATTCCATCTGGTCTTTTGTAACTAGTGCAGCCACTGGTGATATATTGCCAACAGGTCTTTTTACTGACATATTGTCAATTGGTCCTACAAGGGTCAAGCAGAATTGTCTAATGGAAATTGTAAAACATATTCTTCTAAAATGAAACAAGTCACAAGACGATGGATTTCCAGCCAGTAAATGTTCACATAAAATGGACACATATAACCAGTAAAATACATTTATTGGAACCTGAATTTCAGTGAAACAAAACTGTTGATTTCAAAAGTTGTAAATGCTCTTATTTATTAAATAAATACGGTAAAACCTCTGGTATCCAAATTAATGTGGCAACAGATGATCTGGATTTTAAAAAAATCTGGATGTTACAGAGTATCATTAAAATACAGGCTAATTCATAGAAAGATTCTATAAAGCTTTATTTTGTAAGTAATTAGGCATACAATAACTTTATACACTATGTATTTAAAGCAAACATAAAAATCACACCCTATAAAACTCAAGTTCATATTTCTTTTACACAGTTTTTTTTTTTTTTTTTAAAAAAGCTTGTTATCGTAGCCTGTTCTACTCACTGCAATTCTTTTTCTTTTCTCCAGCCATGCTTCGACTGTAACACTAATTAAAGTGACACAAACTGTGTACCTTAACTTTAGCCAGAATATCACTACCACAATAAAAATTAATATTGTACTCTAAAGCTCACAACTGACTAATGCGTGCATCAACACCCCCGCTGATCCCTCACACTCCCAGCAGTGTGCACTACCTCCTTGCATTCCTTCTTATGCTACAGTCTAATTCAGTAATGTACTTCACTATATCCCAGCCCAAAAATACTAACTTGTCATATACATTTAAAAAATTAATCCCTGGAAACCAGACCAGATATTGGAGGGTTTGGATATCAGAGGTTGTACTGTAATCATATTAACATACTGGTGCAGGCTTTATAGCCAATGTTAACTGACAAACATTGTTCTTCTTCCAGAATATCCCCCTGTGGATGGGGCAGTAAAATGACACCCTGCCTGTCATACGAGGAGACTAAAAGGGGCCCTGGTGCTCTCAACTTGGGAGCGTGGGTTGGCAAACACAGGGCCCTTAAACGAGTCCTAGTATTGCTTCCACTTCCTTGTGCCAGGCTCCTCAATTTCATCTATCCTATCTGACCTCCCTTGGTCAACTCTTGATCTTTTCCAAACCCAACAGTGTCCTTTGTGGCCCTTGTCTTTCTTTGGCCGTAACCTTTATTTTTTGAAGTGTCAGACCCCTTCCACTTTTTCCCTCTGATTAGTATTAATGGAGGATGGTTACCCAGTTGTACTTCCTTTTAAAACAATAACCACCATCACTCTTTCAGAATATTAGGCTGTGTTGGTGTTATAATGAAGCTGACATTTCAACTAACATTCAATAGTCCTTGTCAACATGAAACAACATGGACTGCATAGAAGTGAGAAGGCTAGGTGGCAGCACCAGTATAACACCCACTTCAAGTTTGGTGTACCCAGGATTTGCACAGTGTGAATCTCTCCATTTCCTTTTGACAAGGGCTATGGAATAGTGCATTGCGTTCGCTTATGGCTGGGAGAAACCTTGCTTGCCTGCCACTAGCTACGCTGTTGGGCAGGAAACAGCTATCTGTATGCTTCCACTGTCTATATTTTAGTGCTATCAAGACACATTAAGTAATTAATTAATTGATCGTCTCTTAGGCCATAATTCATGCACGATATGCACTGTATAAGGTTTTAATTTTAGAAGTCTAATGGCAGTAAAAACGGATGTTTTTGAAACACTAACTTCCTGTGAAACACGTCTTAGAGATTTATTCAGAGAGCGTGTGAATGATGCACTGATTTCACCAATTTTTCACTTAGGAATTGTAGCATTCAGCGAGCCTCTTGTCCTTAGTTTGTTAACAAGTTGTCTAACAGTTTCCCTACCCAGAATTGGAGCACAATGACATTTCACTGCAAATTGTTTGCATATTTCTCTACATGACTGTTTTTACATATGAATCGTACATAAAAGCTCTCTGTTCAAGTGGGTGTTTAGCCTGTTGCATTGCTAACCACTGCGTTACACACGCACTGCACAGCTGGCTGGCTTACAACTGCTGTTCTTGACTGGCACTTCTCAAGCTCGCCCGTGGCTAGTAGGGTTTCTCCTGGCCCCACCCGTAAGCAAACGCACTGTAGTTGAAATGTCAACATATTAATGTCAACATGCAGGGTTGGTATTAAACCCAGAAAACCGGGATTGTACTGGATTTAAGGGTGGAAGTATTGTCCTGGTTGGTTCGGTAAAATTCCTATAAAAGTTACGTACTTTTTTACATTTACCCACTATGTGTGTAGGCTCTTACGATATAATACTGAAATGAATTCAAATTCCCGCCACCAATTAGTTGCTTTCCTGGCTGTCGTGAAGTAACAACTCTCATGTTGTACATCAGAAGGCAGAGAAACTAATGCCAGATCTGGTTTAAATACTGATTAAGGTTCTGTTTCTTCTTTTCTTGATGCTCCTGTTGGTGTGTGGATAACATTGTGTACAGTTTCACAATTGCATTTCTACTTATTATGAGAACCACATAAAATTTTTATGTTTATAAGAATCTATAACAGATGACTGCTGTGGAACAGAAGACCAAATATGAAAATGATACGCATGAGTATTTTGGTCAAAAGGAACAGAGTTGAAACAACATTCTTATTATGCAGGTAAGTTTATTGTAGGTAAAATTTGTACACTAGTGAATTCATGTATTTAGTGTGAAATAATTATTTTACCACTGTCATTATGTTTGTCATGTTTGCTTTATAAAGCTCATTTGTCAGTAATCAATAGACTTTTGTCATACATGCTTCTGTCTCAATTTCATAGAAGAGAACAATGGCAACCCTATCAACATGGCCTAATATGAAAGCTTCATGAAAAAAAAACCTAAGTCCATGTTCTATCACTCAGCTGACCTTTTTTAGAAGGTTGTTATTTTAGCCTGTTTAACTTGCTGTAGTTTTTTTTTTTTTTTCCTTTTTCAGCCATGCTTCAATTGTAACATGAACTAGTACATACTTCCCATATGCTTCATGACATTAACATTTTGAATCCTATGGATGTAAATATACACCTACTGGCAAGAAAAGCGAAAAACTATTAATTTAAGACAAAATTTAATGTTAGTCCACTTGAAACCTTGTAGAAAGTAACTATTATGACAGTACAACAATAAGGCAATGTATTGTAAGTAAATTAGCCCATTTGAGAAATTTCAGCGCAATAAATGATAAAGATTATTGGTCGTGATAATCACAACACCAATATTGTAGTTTCCCGCCTTTGGACAACAATAACCACAAACAGCTGTCTTAAGGCTTATTGCTGTGAATTTTTTTGCCACGCAGAATTGTGGACATTATGGCTTGTCTACGACAGTTAGTCTTTATTTATTTAATTTAATTTCCGGGTTGAACCGTGTTGTACTTGTAAGCATATCACGTACAGTTTGCCGACGTTTCGAATACATTGCAGTATTCTTTGTCAAGGCGACTGAAATACCCCTACTCGACCCGAGGTAATCAGTCTCCCAGGCAGAATTACACTACTAGAGTGGCCTTTATATCCTAGTCTTTCTGGCTGACGTAAGCCCTGGCTGTCTCGCGATACTTCCGGAAAGTATATGTCACAGCCAGGTAGTGGATCACGTGATGGTTTTTGCACCTGTCATTGGCGAGAACTTTATCTTGATGAATGATGATGCTCACCCACACGTTGCCATTTGTGCATGTGAGTACCTGGATGAAGTGTAAATTGATCGCATGGTGTGGCCTGCTCGCAGTCCCGACCTGAACCAGATAGAGCATGTCTGGGATATGCTTGGGAGACAAGCTAGGAGTCATTCCCATAACACATTGGCTCAACTTCGGGCTGCGCTCCAGGCAGAATGGAAGCTCATACCACAAGAGAACATTTGAGATTGCATCTTGAGCATGCCTGATTGAATCACAGATGTAACTGGGGCTAGAGGTGGTAGTACCCATTACTGAGGCAATGGAAATGTATTGGAAACATGCGGACAAGTGGACTGCATACGAAAAGGTACAGAGTTCCAGGTTTTGAGATTTCCAAATTCATGTTGGTGGACTGTTGTGATTGTCACGATCAATAATGTTTCTCACTTAGCTGAAACTTTTAAATGTGCTGTTTAATTTAAAATACAATGCCATTTTGTTGTAATGTCAAAATATTTGATGTTTACTAGGTTTCAAATCGACTAACTTTAAATTTTGTCTGAAATATGTAGTGTTTCGCTCTTCTCGCCAGCTAATCTCAATTGCCTAACAATGTACAGCACTAACTTTAAAATGACTAAGAAAGTTGGGCAATGTAAACAGTTTAAATAGACACACCGGTGAACTTGGATGTTAGTCTTGCGATATGGTAAAACCTCGTGAATTTGAAGTCATTGGGATGCAAAAATTGGACTTTGAATTACGTAGATTTTGAATTAACCGCCAACTCATACTTCAGAAATGCCAACCTTTGCCGTGTCAAAAAAATATTCTAAGATCCGTTACTGCATGCAATTAACACTGATTCACAGTTTAAACCCTTCAAATGCAATGAAAAAGAACTATTTCAAAAATGTAGCCAACAAAGTGCATTTGCAGTATTCAAATAATGCACTTGGATAACTCACAGTCAAACATAACCTCATGCAACAAAAGGAAAAAAAGAAAAATATTATTCAAAGACGAGAAGTCTATGCTGGCTCCCCTATGCAAGTACTTTATTCATTGGATTACTGTACTGTATGCATTTTTAGATTACTTGTATTTGCACAGAAAGTACTCGGTGCCCTTAAAAACAATGTGGCCTATCGAACTTTCCTATGACGAGGGGAAGAAGTCTTTCGCTTCCGTCTGCATTGCAACACAGTACAGCGACACCATCTCCTTTTAAAAAGTCTGTTTGGACTAAGCATTTAAAACTCTCAACGCAGTTTCATTGGCATTGACATTATTGTTCATTGCGTACGAATTGATTATAATTATGAGCCACACTTTTTCGTCTACTGTCGGCATCGCCGAAGAGAGTCGCCAGTCTTCGCGGGTTCTGCTTCTTTGCACACTGCCTGTTACATGATACTGTGGCATTCCTTAAAACACTGAATACAAAAGAATTACAATTTCACTTGAAGTTAGCACCTACGAAACAAACTGTCAAAACACAGAAGTGAGTGAAAGTGTGGAAAGCTACCCCTGCACATTCCAGAAGATGTATTCTATCATGAAACGGAGAAATTTCAAATCTAAATACTGTATAAAATACTATTTTTTAAATGTAAAGGCAGTTTTAAATTAAAAGTCTGAATTGCTTTCCGTTTAAATAAGACATATGGGGGAAGTTTCCTTCAGTCTGCAGTTACACAAAGCATAACTGTACGCCCAGTATCGAAAACTAGGTGAGCCAGGAGGGTGTTGCTAACATTGATGCAAATAAAACCCGCACCCCAATTTCGTGCCTCATTAAAAATTAAAAAAACATGCGGGGAATATTCGCGTTAATACGGTATATATCTACCAGGTATGTAATGTTATTTTAAACCTCTGTTTGAATAAGGATTTTTTACGATCACCATCATCACTTAAAGGTTCTGAAGCTGAAGATCATGTCAACGACAGTAATAACGGTGTCATCTAAATTGTTGTAAAACATAATGTGTTATTATGAATCGATGAGATGATGAAATGAACTGTAAGCAACAATATACCTATGATGGTGTAGTTTCAATGGAGACACAAATGGATATTTCTTGAAATATTAATTATTATTTTTTGTTGTTTGTTATTTACACAGACTGACAGAGCAAATGCAACACCAAGAAGGAGTGGTCAGAACTTTATGCCAATTGCAGGGTAGACTGACGTCACTGAGGTATGCTCATGATGTGAAATGCGCCGCTGTGCTGCGCACGTAGCGAACGATAAATGGGACACGGCGTTGGCGAATGGCCCACTTCGTACCGTGATTTCTCCGCCAACAGTCATTGTAGAACGTGTTGTCGTGTGCCACAGGACACGTGTATAGCTAAGAATGCCAGGCCGCCGTCAACGGAGGCATTTCCAGCAGACAGACGACTTTACGAGGGGTATGGTGATCGGGCTGAGAAGGGCAGGTTGGTCGCTTCGTCAAATCGCAGCCAATACCCATAGGGATGTGTCCAAGGTGCAGCGCCTGTGGCGAAGATGGTTGGCGCAGGGACATGTGGCACGTGCGAGGGGTCCAGGCGCAGCCCGAGTGACGTCAGCACGCGAGGATCGGCGCATCCGCCGCCAAGCGGTGGCAGCCCCGCACGCCACGTCAACCGCCATTCTTCAGCATGTGCAAGACACCCTGGCTGTTCCAATATCGACCCATCGATAGAACAATTTCCCGTCGATTGGTTGAAGGAGGCCTGCACTCCCGGCGTCCGCTCAGAAGACTACCATTGACTCCACAGCATAGACGTGCACGCCTGGCATGGTGCCGGGCTAGAGCGACTTGGATGAGGGAATGGCGGAACGTCGTGTTCTTCGATGAGTCACGCTTCTGTTCTGTCAGTGATAGTCACCGCAGACGAGTGTGGCGTCGGCGTGGAGAAAGGTCAAATCCGGCAGTAACTGTGGAGCGTCCTACCGCTAGACAACGCGGCATCATGGTTTGGGGCGCTCTTGCGTATGATTCCACGTCACCTCTAGTGCGTATTCAAGGCACGTTAAATGCCCACCGCTACGTGCAGCATGTGCTGCGGCCGGTGGCACTCCCGTACCTTCAGGGGCTGCCCAATGCTCTGTTTCAGCAGGATAATGCCCGCCCACACACTGCTCGCACCTCCCAACAGGCTCTACGAGGTGTACAGATGCTTCCGTGACCAGCGTACTCTCCCGATCTCTCACCAATCGAACACGTGTGGGATCTCATTGGACGCCGTTTGCAAACTCTGCCCCAGCCTCGTACGGACGACCAACTGTGGCAAATGGTTGACAGAGAATGGAGAACCATCCCTCAGAACACCATCCGCACTCTTATTGACTCTGTACCTCGACGTGTTTCTGCGTGCATCGCCGCTCGCGGTGGTCCTACATCCTACTGAGTCGATGCCGTGCGCATTGTGTAACCTGCATATCGGTTTGAAATAAACATCAATTATTCGTCCGTGCCGTCTCTGTTTTTTCCCCAACTTTCATCCCTTTCGAACCACTCCTTCTTGGTGTTGCATTTGCTCTGTCAGTCAGTGTATATATTTCTTATTACATTTACTTATCATTTCACTTCTTCTTCTTCTCCTCTCGGTGCCTATCCGTTTCGGATGTTGGCAATCATGATGGCTATTTTCGTCTTGTTTGTGGCAGCGTGGAACAGTTCAACTGATGACATATTGCACCAGCCTCTAAGATTGTCAAGCCAAGATATTCATCTTCTTCCAGGACCTCTTTTGCTGTTGATTTTCCCCTGGAGTATTTTTTGGAGTAGGTTGTATCTACTGTATCTGTGTTGCGCATTATATGTCCCAGATACTGCAGCTTTCGGCATTTCACTATCTTGATCAACTGAGGTGTTGTGTTCATCCTTCTCATTACTGCCACGTTTGTCATTCTCTGGGTCCAAGATATTCTCAGGATCCGCCTATAAAGCCATGTTTCAAAGGCCTCCAGCCTCTTCTCTGTGCTTTTATTTAAGGTCCATGTCTCTACACCATATAAAAGAACAGAAAATACATAACAGTGCAGAAGTCGGATTTTAGTCCCTAAAGTTAGATTGTGGCTTTTAAACACATTACTCATTTTCTGGAAGACACTTTTTGCTTTTCCAATGCGTACCTTGACTTCTTGTGAGCAATCCCAGTCTTCATTTATTATGGTTCCAAGGTATGAATATTGTTTTACCCTTTCTATACTCTTTTGATTTATAACCAAGTTTATTCCGGAAATATTTTCCTTACTTATAACCATGAGTTTTGTCTTTGTGGTGTTTATTTCAAGCCGGTATTGGCTGCTGACTCTTACAATTCTATCCATTAGTGATTGTAGCACTTGGATAGCATCAGCAAATATAACTGTATAATCAGCATACCGGATGTTGTTTAATCTCATTCCATTTATCAAAATTCCTTCTTCTGTATCTTCCAAGGCTTCTCTAAATATGTATTCTGAATACAAATTAAATAGTATAGGTGACAAGATACATCCCTGCCTCACTCCTCTCAGGATTTTGACTGCTTCAGTGTGTTCTCCTTCAACACGCAACACCGCTGTTTGATTCCAGTACAGCATCTTGATGATTTGCAGATCTCTTTCCTCCATTCCAATATTTCTGAAAATCTCCATCAATTTTTCATGTTTTACACAGTCAAAGGCTTTCTGGTAGTCTATGAAACAAGCAAATACATTCTTATTTACATCTCTACATCTCTGAAAGAGGACCTGTACACTGAACAAAGCTTCTCTCGTACCTACTGCTTTAATAAACCCAAATTGATTAGGGGCTATCTGATCTTCACACAGTCTGTATATTCTTCTGTGTATCACTCTCAAGAACACTTTCAAGAGATGACTGATCAAGCTTATTGTGCGGTGATCTCCACATTGGTTTGCGTTTGGCTTTTTTTGGCAAGGTGATGAATTCTGATTTGAGCCATTCTGATGGAATGTTCCCGGATACATAAATTCGGTTGAAAATTTTGGTCAACCATTTTACATGATGTTCAGCCATCAGTTTTAAGAACTCTGCTTCTACTTTATCTGGTCCCACTGCCTTTCTGTCCTTCATCTGATTGATGGCTTACAAAACAAATAATTACTGCAGATATGTTCTATTTTGTAGATTTCTATGTCTATTGATTTGATCAAACTTTTTATATGCTTACATAAATGGCGATTTATTTGCATGATGTATGATGTTCAATGCAATGCGAGTGGATACGTTCTTTGTCTTTTCATCTGGTGTGAAAATGAAATTCCTCGGCAACGAGTTGCCTAGTTACATGAAAGTATATCTTGAACACGGCATGTTGGATTGCTATTTCCAAATAACAGGCAATGAGTTGCCTAGTTGCATGAATCTCCTAGCAGGAAAGGTACTTCATTAAACATGGTGGCATGTTCCCCTTCTCCTATATGCAGCATTTCTTATCAGACTATCTGTATCATGATAGTCTGGTCGCTGTCACCTATACTCCGCACTGCTTTATTCTAAATTGACGGTTTGGCCGATTTTGTCTCTGTCTGGTGGTTATGCGCTGAAACATACACATCCAATCAATCCCAAACTGCCATTCATATCGACTTATGTCGACAGAGTGCGATCTCGAAACCTAGTTGCCGACTCTAATATATACATCCACCACTTGGTGTATGGGGTTCTGTACGGTTTGCGATCTTTTGCATTTTTTGTCATATTAGTCTTTATCTCTCCAGTATAGTGCAGTATAGCGTAGTTCACAGTTTAGAGTGCATAAGTCAGTACAATACAGGTTTAGTAGTTCAGTGTATACAAATAGCTGTAGTTTTATTTACGTCCGTGTGCTGATTAGTGTAGCCTACTTATTTGTAAGTGAGCAGAATGTCTCAATGTAGTTCGGGATGGACAAGCGGCAAGAAAGTGAGTCTGAGATCAGTGGAGTGTTCGCTTTGTAGGCCATAACCTCCTTCCTGTGCCAGCCATTAGCGGTGAGTGATGTGTTATTTCCTCATTCTCTTTTATTGTTAATAATATATTCTCTTTTTAGTGTCAGGTCTTGTTAATGAGTGTAGCTTTTGTGAATTTGTTTTCAAACCCGATTCATTAGCTTTTCTGAGTACGGTATTATATTACTGTTTATCACGGTCGTATTGCATTAGTTGTTCTTGCGGTGGTAGCGCAATGGCAACAGAGGTAAGGCGATGCTCATTTGTTTTGTGAAACGTCAGTTTAGAAGTAAAGCCGTGTGTAGTATGGTGACAATATATCCATAAAGGTCAATTGAAATCTTGGTGTGGCTTTGTAATTAACTGAATTACATAAAATAAATATATTTCCATTACTTTTCAAGAAATTCAAGATTTTTCCTGTACTATTGAGACGATTTGTAAGATTTTGGTACAAATCGCACCTTTTAACTCCCTCTGGTTTAAGAGCTTGAGTTTTGTGAAACATACATGTTAGCGTTTTTTACATATATATAGATTATGGTTCCACATTTTCAATGCACAAAAGACTAAAACACTACAAGTAAGTAGTAAATTTAGTCATATAAAAAACCTGGTACATGTTTCAATCCTATTTGGGTAATCCTGATCTTGTGTGTATTGAAAAAGTTGTCTCACAAATATAAATTCTTACAGAATTATTATTTTAAGACATTTTTTTTTGGTAATATCTGAAGCCATCTCTTTTCAGTTTCAGCTCAGTTAATTTATAGCCGTTAGGTTCTTCAGTCTGCTGAAACTAATTTTGAATAAATAAAAATGTAAACTATCTGAAAAGAAAACATACAATAACAAAGTTATATCTGAAAAAGAAACAACCTAATTAAAATAGAAAATTGAAAAGAAACAACCTAATTAAAATAGAAAATTGAAAAGAAACAACCTAATTAAAATAGAAAATTAAAAGAAACAAACTAATTAAATTGAAAATTGAAAAGAAACAACCTAATTAAAATAGAAAATTAAAAAGAAACAACCTAAATAAAATAGAAAATTAAAAAGAAACAACATCATTAAAATAGAAGATTGATAACAAACAACTTAATTAAAATAGAAGATTAATAACAAACAACCTAATTAAAATAGAAAATTAAAAAGAAACAACCTTTGATAATTAAAATAGAAAATTAAAAAACAATTTACTTAAAATATAAAATTAAAAAGAAACAACCTACTTAAAATAGAAAATTAAAAAGAAACAATGTATTAAAATAAAAAAATTGAAAAAACAACCTAAATAAAATAGAAAATTAAAAAGAAACAACCCAATTAAATTAGAAAATTGTAAAGAAACAACCTAATTAAAATAGAAATTTAAAAAGAAACAACATAATTAAAATAGAACATTAAAGAGAAACAACTTAATTAAAAGAGAAAATTAAAAGAAACAACCTAATTAAAATAGAAAATTAAAAGAAACAATGTAATTAAAATAGAAAATGAAAAGAAACAACTTAATTAAAATAGAAAATTTAAAAATGTAATTAAAATAAAAAATAAAAAGAAACAATTGAAATAGAAAATGAAAAAGAATCCACTTAAATAAAATAGAAAAATTTTTTAAACTCAATTAAATAGAAAATTAAAAAGAAACAACTTAATTAAAATAGAAAATTTAAAAAACCTAAATAAACAGAAAATTAAAAAGAAACAACTACATTTTATTTTCATTAATTTGTTTCTTTTTCAGGTATAATTCTGTTACTATATGTTTTCTTTTTTGATAATTTATAAATTCATAATTACTCAAGTTCTGCCAATTATGTAACCCAGGGTGACCCACAAGGTCCCATACTAGGTCCAATTTCATTTCTCATTTATATAAACGATATTTCATCATGTAATCTAAATGTCTATATCACATTATATGCTGATGACACCAATATCTTCTAACAGTTATAAAATATTTGAAGAATTGTCAAGTCAATTTCAGAACCAATATGAAATTCATAGTTTGTACGGACGAAGATGTTGTAAGTGAAGAGAAGAATAAGACCACAGTGACCAAGAAAAGAGCAAGAAAAAAAATGTCAGGAGCTCCTATCCTAACAGCGGTGGATATTTCATAAGGCATCGCAGGTGTGATCTTCTTTTACAAAGCTAGGGAAAGATGCAGTGAAATTGTGATGCAAATTATGAACATAGAATGTAATTTTATGAATGTGTACTGGGTAAGCAGGAAAAGAAGGCAAAAGTTAGTCATTATTATTCCTAAACAAAGAAGTTTGGCAATTACTATACATATTGTATTGAAGTTTTAAGTTTAACTGTATGAGCATTCATTTTATACTTTTTTGTCAGGCTGAAAAGTAAACACATATAGTCTAAAATACGGTAAGTTTAATTAAGTTTTGTTCTACTGTATATAATTTTTCACTTCACTCCACTGATAGCTTAAACCTTGGTTACAATGTTTGGATCTGTTGGAGCACACAGAAGAAAATTCCAACCAATATAAACGTATGGTAGCATTAATTAAATTGTGTGTTCCTGTGATAAACAGAGAAATAGATACATATTTATTGCAATAAATAATTCCAACAAGCCAAAAGCTCATACAGAGGAACTGTACAATAAATAAGGGTATATTCAATGATGGATCTACAAGCTCTGATACAAACAATGATAAAATCAGGATACTGAAACAGTAAAAGTAGAGACATTAATAAAGAAAGTGTTAGAAATAAATGAATTCATCCCTTAACATTCTATAGTTCCATTAATTATACTAAGATACTTAAAATATTTAATATTAAAAGCGAGTTCATTCAGGGAAGACTTCATACAACGTGACAAAATTACACATAAGTACTGTAAGTAGCTATGTACTAGTGAATAATATATTTGTAAGAGGAGGTGTTTAGGGATTAAATACCTAAGTCTTTTTAGTAACCCAGCAACTGGGGTAGTTTTCTTAGTTATGTACTCTACATGATCATTGCATCAATAATTATTCCAAGATATTTCACTTTATTTACTTTTTCTATTTCCATATCATTTACGAGTAATTTATCACTATTTGAGTGAAGTATTTTCTGTTTGGAAATAATTACGTACTTAGTTTTCTGCAGATTCATTGTCAGTTTGTTTCACTGGTACCAGTATAAGAGAGTGAGTATGTCCTGCTACATGTTTACTAAAACTGTGTACCTTATTTTTGCCTGTGTAGAAGATACTGGTGTCATCAGCATATAATGTGATATAGACATTTAGATTACATGATGAAATATCATTTATATAAATGAGAAATAAAACTGGACCTAGTATGGAACCTTGTGGGTCACCATGGGTTACATAATTGGCAGAACTGGAGTAATTATTCATGGTAACAAGCTGCTTTTGTCCTGTTAAGTAATTTTCAAACCATTTCAGGGCAAGATCAAGAATTCCAGCCTTTTCTAATTTACTTAAAAGAATTCTATGATCAACAGTATCGAAAGCTTTGGTAAGATCTATAAAATCAAGTTCTAATCTCAATCAATCAATGAATCAATCAATCAGTCACCACTGGCCTGCATTTAGGGCTATCACTCATGTGGTAGATTCGCTACCAGTTGTTTACCTTAAATTATATCAAATACATTAGAAACTTATCAAACATCTCCCTTGATAAATTATTCCAATCACTAATTCCTCTTCCTATAAAAGGATGTTCAACCCAATCTGCCCTCTTGAATTTCATCTTTATCTTCATATCATATCTTCATATCTTTCAAACTATTATGAACTTTAATTTTGTCTGAGTTACAGTGCAGTAGTATCAGGCTCTAAGATATTTGCAGTGTATAAACCATTCAGCTTAGGAACCACAGTTGTCCATTTATAGGTTACAAACAGTTCAAAAAGGTGAATGTCCCACCAACATTGTCCCTGTATGAAATCTTAAAACCAGGTAATGTAGGATAGTTGAAAATAATTTTTAAATCAGGAATATAAAAAGAATGAAGTAGCACATGAATGAATATATGCTCAATCAATAGTAAACCCATAAAGAAGGTAAAATGACTCGTGTAATAATTTGCGTTTCCCTTCTATGTAAGGGAATGAGGGTATTTAGGGGTTGTAGTGAGGATGTAAACGAGAGGACATGTAAGTCTCTAGTACGACTCCAACTAAAGTATAGTTCCAGTGTATGGGACCCTCACGAGGATTACTTGATTCGAGAGCTGGAAAATATCCAAAGAAAAGCAACTGGATTTGTTCTGGGTGATTTCTGACAAAAGAGTAGTGTTATGATAATGCTGCAAAATTTGGGCTGGGAAGACATGGGAGAAAGGAAACAAGTTACTCAAAAAGTGATATGTTCTGAGCTGTCAGAAGAGAGATGGCATGGAATGACATTAGTAGACAAATAAGTTTGAGTGGTGTTTAAAAAAAATAGAAAAGTTCAAAATATGAATATAAATATGGAATTCAAGATGACAAATTGGGGCAAATATTCGTTTATAGGAAGAGGAGTTAGGGATTGGAATAATTTATCAGAGGAGGTGTTCAATAAATTTCCAAATCCTTTGCATTTACTCAAGAGAAGACTAGGTAAGCAACAGATAGGAAATCTGCCACCTGGACGACCGCTCTAAATGCAGATCAGTGGAGACTGATTGATTGATTGATTGATTGATTGATTGATTGATTGATTGATTGATTGATTGAAAGGCATTGTTACTTTACTTATTGAATCACCCTCGTATTATCACATATTTCAAATTTCATGGCTCAATGAACGTGAACGACAATGGCAATGTCAACAAATTTGCACCATACTACCATGACATACAGGAAGACCAGATAAGATCACCTCACCTGCCACTTTCTTGGAGGATGGATGCCAGACTTAGTGCATTCATCCACTGCACCATGAGCTCGCGTGAATCAGCCGCGAAGTAGTAGGTTCGCATGTTGGTGTGCTCTGCCTTGAAGGCAAACTTGCGATACACCCGATCCTCCGCAGAACAAGGAGAGATCTTGTAGGAAGGCAGCAGGATGGAACCAAGTAGCTTCTCCTCCTCTGGGCCTGCAACACAATAATAAACTTTGTAACAAACATTTTTTTTTTTTTTGGAAAGTATAAGAAAGCACAGGGTACGCAAAAGAAAGTGCCTCCTACATTACTGAATTCAATTATGGCAGGACGCAATTACTGGTCGAAATACACAGTTGTTCATAAAAACCCGTGCGCTGTGAAGGAGCATAGGACAAGTTAACTGTACAATATTGATGAAATGATTAACATTAATAATGATTAGACACAGGGTGCGAAATCGGAAAAGAATGGTGGGGGGGGGGGGGGGAGGATCGTGGGGTTTAACTACTAGTGTTTATTTCAAACAGTATATAGGGGTATAAAATGCCCTTCTAAGTAAATTACCCCCTACCCTTAAAAATGTAAATTTAAAATTTTTTGTTTGAATTCCGTTATAACAAGAAACATGTTCAAATTTAATTATTCCCGGGTTTCTGATGGATTTGCCAGAATGAAACATGAAAAATAGGCTGCATTGTTTTATTGCTCAAGGTCTGGCAGTCGTTCTATTATTTCTAACTTATGTGTATTATTGTTGATGTTTTTTATGAAAAGATGCACAGTAAAAGACATTGATTTCAGTAATATATTTGTTACATTTACCTCATTTTATAATGAAAGAATACCCCCCTGGGCAATTTTAGTGGGGGGAACCTTTGAGATAAAATCATCGGTGGGGTGGGGGAACCCTCCCATCCCCCCCAAGATTTCGCACCCTGATTAGGCATCGCAATGACATGTTCTATAGATCACCAATATAAGCATGCAAGTACGCTGGTGGTGGTGAAATTTGCATTTAAGTATGCATTTCTTTTCATGCTATTAATTAAACACTTCCCGTGCGCGTAGAGGCGCGCGGCTGTGAGCTTGCATCCGGGAGATAGTAGGTTCGAATCCCACTATCGGCAGCCCTGAAAATGGTTTTCCGTGGTTTCCCATTTTCACACCAGGCAAATGCTGGGGCTGTACCTTAATTAAGGCCACGGCCGCTTCCTTCCAACTCCTAGGCCTTTCCTATCCCATCGTCGCCATAAGACCTATCTGTGTCGGTGCGACGTAAAGCCCCTAGCAAAAAAAAAAAAAAAATTAAACACTTCAATGAAATGAAAACGTAACATTCCTTTACTAGACACACGCGATTCACTCACACCAATATATAAAACCACGATCATGAATAAACAACTGACTGGAAAAGAAAAAATCACGCTACTTATTTCGTTCCACTAGAATAAACAATCAGGGTATAGGGTGTTTTTTTTTTTTTTTTTTTTGCAAGTTGCTTTACGTCGCACCGACACAGATAGGTCTTATGGTGACGTTGGGACAGGAAAGGGCTAGGAGTTGAGAAGGAAGCAGTCGTGGCCTTAATTAAGGAACAGACCCAGTATTTCTCTGGTGTGAAAATAGGAAACCACGGAAAACCATCATCAGGGCTGCCGACAGTGGAGTTCGAACCCACTATCTCCCGAATACTGAACACTGGCCGCACTTAAGCGACTTCAGGTATCGAGAACGGTAGTGTGTTAATACGCATAATAAATCAATCAGTAAGACTGTAAAAAAACGTTTAAAAACACAAACGTGAAGAAACACACTTAAATACGCATTCCTCTTATATTTTACATTGCACACCCTACTTTGCCTGTCCATAATTCGCTTCGCAGTACACTAAAACAGTCTTCTCCAAGTTGTCTGGTATACAGGGTTATTCACCTATGATGTTACACGGAAATAACTTCTAAACCATTAAAAACATCGGCAGTTTGTTTTCATATTCGTAAATGATACCCAGGAACTTGTAAAATAACGTGTTACTTGTTCTCATGCGGTGATTAACAACCGAGATATTAATACTAACTCCATATTCTTAAATGAAACGGCAGGAATGCATACAGCTGGCCTAAAAGTTCAACTGCGTACAAGTTCAAATATCTGAGTATTTTCAAAATCGTACCGTTACTTGATGAGATATCAATAAGAACACATTTGAGCTTTTGCGTGCCGCATCAGACAGCGTACGGTCGACCAAGGACATATTGGCACGCAAGCTGTTTCCTAGCACTGATTCCAGCCACAGAACGGATACCAGGCATGTACTGTAAACTATCGTACACATAATGTGATATACCGTAACATACCCTGGGTGTGTAACGTTATTGTATGAATGGTGATCACACAACGGGGAAGGGTGATTATTCGGGCATTATTCATTTTCTTTTTTTTTTTTTAGAAGGAGCTCTTCCGGTGTCCTGTATTATGCTTATTTCTCAATTCATACAGTAGTATGTACTATCCACTCAAACCGGTGACAATTATAGCTTTCGTTATGTTCCTTTGAAGTCGAAGTACGGTAATTATTTTATTCCTTTTAAAAACAACAAACTTCCCTGCCCTGTCATGAGTTCGCCTGTCAAAGACACTTTGCAAAGCCATCACACTTGCACGATACGCTTACATACCTGTTATCTATTATGTGGCTGGAAGCACACCCAAGAACCTGCTTGCGCGTCAGTATGTACTTGCCCGACTTCACGCTGTCTGATGCGGCATGCAAAACCACGTATGCTGTTCTTATTGATATCTCAAAAAGTAACTGTCCGATTTTGAAAATACTGACATATTTGAACTTGTACGCAATTGAACTTTTAGACCAGCTGTATGAATTTGTGCCGTTCTATTTAAAAATATGGAGTTAATATCAATATCTCCGTTATTAATCACTCCCTGAGAATATGTAGTACATTATTTTAGAAGTTCCTGAGTACCATTTACGAATATGAAAACAGAATGCCGATATCTGTAATGGTTTAGAAGTTATTTCAGTGTAATATCTTAGGCGAATAACCCTATACATCTGTGGCGTATAGCTGTTAAAACTAGCTTCAGTGCGGAGAATTATCTTTCGACATCTACGGATGTGGCAGGTGTTGAACATTCTGGTAGATCCACATTATCAGTACCAGCGAAATGTTTGTTTATGGCTATCATGATGTCGTAGCCCGGATTTCGTTTAAGGACATCACGATATTTTTTTGCAGACGGAGTCCGAGGATTTCTGGGGTACCCTCCACTTCACGCTTCGCGTTCTCCATAATGTCAAGCGAATCACCAAGATTCAACCCACGTGTTTCTAGCGTGTTTATTGATTCTGGTATGAACTGGGAGTGTGTCTTCATGAGTGCTAGTTACCTTTGAACCATTTCATTGCTGGAAGAGTGCAGGGCATTAATTACTAAACATTTTGTTGAAGACTGCTTGTAAAACACGTTAAAATATGCATAATTAAAGTCGAAAATATGCACAATCCAAAATTTGAAATGTATACAGTATCCTCTATATGGAAATATGCTCTATAAAAATAATTCGAGCGGGCGAGTTGGCCATGCGGTCAGGGACACGTGGCTGTGAGCTTGCATCCGGGAGATAGTGGGTTCGAATCCCAATGTTGGCAGCCCTGAAGATGGTTTTACGTGGTTTCCCATTTTCATACCAGGCAAATGCTGGGGCCGTACCTTAATTAAGGCGAAGGACGCTTCCTTCCGACTCCTAGGCCTTTCCTATCCCATCATCGTCA